>NC_059264.1:5136582-5144082 GCF_017591435.1 Portunus trituberculatus | reverse complement strand
GAAGGTAGGTGGCGAGAGGAGGAGGAGGAGGAAGAGGAGGGGGAGGAGGATTGAGAGATCAGGAGGAGGAGGAGGAGAAAGTGGAGGAGGAAGGAGTGATTGTGTTAGTAGGGAAAGGAGAGAGGGAGAGGGAGATGAGTTAAAAAAGTTGGAATTTAGAGGTGATTGTATTAGAAGAAGAAGGAGGAGGAGGAGGTGGAGGAGGAGGTGGAGGTGGAGGTGTAAGACGATGATTAGCAAGGTTGAGAGGAGGAAGAGGAGGAGGAGAAGGATCAGCAGAATTAGAAGGAGGAAGAGGAGGAGGAGGAGGAGGAGAAGAAAGTGTAAAACAATGGTAAGAAAGATTAGGAGAAGGAAAAGAAAGAAGAGAAAGAGAAGGAAGAAGGAAAAGAAAGATGAGGAAAAGCGGAAGAAAGAAGGGAAATGATTTTAGTTTTGGGAAAAGAAGGAAATATAAGATATAATAAGAAAATGATGATTAGAGATAAGAACAAGAAGAACAAGAACAAGAAGAAGAAGAAGAAGAAGAAGAAGAAGAAGAAGAAGAAGAAGATAACCAAGTGGAAGAAAACTAATAAAGACAGTAATTGCAGTAATGAAGATGAAAAACTGACAAAAGACGAGGAAGAAGAGAAGGAGGAGGAGGAGGAGGAGGAGGAGGAGGAAAAAGAAGAAGAAGAAGAAGAAGAGGACGAGGAGGAGGAGAAAGAAGTAGAAACAATAAGTCCCCAAAAATAAGTATAAGGAAAAACAAATTAGTGTGAGGAGGAAGAAGAAGAAGAAGAAGAAGAAGAAGAAGAAGAAGAAGAAGAAGAAGAAGAAGAAGAAGAAGAGAGTACAGGAGTATAAAACGAATAAGATATAGTATCAGGATATCTCGAAAGATGAGAGAGAGAGAGAGAGAGAGAGAGAGAGAGAGAGAGAGAGAGAGAGAGAGAGAGAGAGAGAGAGAGAGAGAGAGAGAGAGAGAGAGAGAGAGAGAGAGAGAGAGTGTCAGGTGGATTAAACAAGCTTAAACACTGTGTAAGCTGAACTTTGGTAGGTGTGAGTGAAAGAAGCTTTGGCAGAGAGAGAGAGAGAGAGAGAGAGAGAGAGAGAGAGAGAGAGAGAGAGAAATATATGGCCTTCTACTCAGATAAAACAAAAATCTTTCCGGTACTCTCTCTCTCTCTCTCTCTCTCTCTCTCTCTCTCTCTCTCTCTCTCTCTCTCTCTCTCTCTCTCTCTCTCTCTCTCTCTCTCTCTCTGTTACCATAAAGTTTCGTGTAAGTCAGAAGGGAAGGACAGACTTAATGGCTCACATTTAGAACCTACCCAAGATATGGAAATGAGAGAGAGAGAGAGAGAGAGAGAGAGAGAGAGAGAGAGAGAGAGAGAGACTGCACCGTTTTTGTTGTTATTGCTTTGCTTATTATCGTATCTTCATTTTTGCTTGTTATTCTATCTGTTTTTCCTGGTCCTTTTGTCTCTCCTGTGTTTATGGTGTCTTGAAGCACAGTTGAGTGAGGTTGTTGGCTCCTAAACCACTACGACTCATACACTAACCTGTCAACACCCCAGCATTACCCACTCCACCATCATCAACACTCACCATACCAGATCATATTTTCCACTGTTTTTGTTCCTTTTAACCACTAACCCCCCCCACACACACACAGAACACCATCTTTATCCACTACAGTTGCTACACCATCATCACCACTCACCACCACCACCACTAATACCATAAAAGATTCCATATTTCCACTGTTTTTGCTCCCATAAACCACTAACATTCACACAAACTCACAGATCATCACCATTACTCATTAGTCCATCATCACCACTACAGGTGTGTAATGAAGCAATTAACAACATAAAAGACTCATGTTTTCACTCTTTTTTTTGCTCCCAGAAACCCATAAACCCATACCACTCACTCACAAACCATACAACTTAACCATTATCCATTCCATCATCACCACCACTCATCTTTCCTCGTGGTGATGAAGAACGGCTAACACCATAAAGGACCCCATATTTCCAGTTTTTGCTCCACCCCTCACACACACCAAAACCCAACATTGCTCATTACTTGTTTTTTTAACTTTTTTTTTCTTTCGTCTTGGAAATATAAATGTTCAGGTGCCTTAGAAATTAAAGTCGTTAATTACATCACCACTCGTTTCACTCTTCGTTCTGCAGTGGTGGTGAGGAGCAGCTAACACCATAACACACCATATTCCACTATTTTTTCCTCCTGTACACCACTGCCACTCACACACAAACCCACAGAACCTCACCATTATCCATTGCAGTGAGTACATCATCATCACCACTCATATCACTTCCTCTTGATCCTGCAGTGGTGGTGAAGAGTAACTAACACCATAACAAACACCATATTCCACCCTTTTTTGCTCCATTAAACCACTACAATACACACACAAGGTCACAAAACTTCACCATTGCTCATTACACCATCATCACCACTCAATATCGCTCCCCTTGATCCTGCAGTGGTGGTGAAGTGTAACTAACACCATAACAGACCATATTTCATCCTTTTTGCTCCCATAAACCACCACCACCCACTTCCTATGATTTGGCTTCATTCAAGAGGGTTTCAAGACATTTCTATCTGTTTTTTTTTCATTAATTCTATTGGCTCTATAAGAAGACTGACAACGTAGTGGGCCTTTTATTTTTTTTCTTTCTATTTTATTTGCCCTTGGCCAGTCCTCTCTCTTACATAAAAAAAATATCACCATCACCCATTGCACCATTACCACTAGCGTCTCTCCCTCCCTCGTGGTAAAAAGGAATAACACAAACAACAGACTCCATATTACCACCGTTTTTTTTCTTCCCTAAACAACTATCACTGAATTACTACTCTGGAACTCCATGCCTGCTTCTGTATTTCCATCTTCCTATCACTTGACTTCATTTAAGACTGAGGTTTCAAGATAATCCCTGTCTGGATAACTCTATCAGACCTGCAATGGGGCTGGCAAATAAGTAGTCATTTTGTTTTATTTTTGTTGCTCTTGGCCGTCTTTCTCCTTTGACAAAAAAAAAAAAAAAAATATGACACAAATTTACAGATCCTACCTTTATCCACTGGTCAGGTCAGATATCCACAGGTAAGGTCAGGTCAGGTGTAGGGCGAGAAGTTTGACCTTTTTATCGGCGCTTTTCCTGATGTTTCTTATCCTTATATTCTTCTCTGTCCAAGTTTTTTTTTTTCCGTTGACCTCTCTTCTTCCACATTTCATACACTATTTCCTCTATTGTATCTTTAACCCCTTCAGTACCATGAGGCGTTTCCATAAACATTCATCTTTCCATTTGGTGATTTTAAACAGCTTCAGAAACTTATTTGGGGAGGATTAAAATGAAAACTGTGGCCATCGATCTTCTAACCTCCATAGACTCTTCCTAATGTCAATAAAATGGTCTAGTCATACACAAATCTCAAAACAAAAATGTATCCCAGTATTGAAGAGGTTAAAAAAACTGTCCTATTGCTTTCCACACCATTGTTTTTTACACCATCATCACCATTCACTTCTTTCGCGTTCCTGCAGTGGTGGAAGGCAGTATTGAGTTCACCCTGGACACAAACACGCCCTACCAGACAATGATGGGCTGGGGCGCCGCCTTCACCGACTCCGCTGCCTTCAACATCCTCAGCCTCTCCCCAGCCAGCCAGGACCAGCTGCTGCGGTAGAGAGAGAGAGAGAGAGAGAGAGAGAGAGAGAGAGAGAGAGAGAGAGAGAGAGAGGTGGGTGGAACGATTCGTCTTGATTTGTTTGATTCTAAATGATAAAAGGGGATTCAGAGAGAGAGAGAGAGAGAGAGAGAGAGAGAGAGAGAGAGAGAGAGAAGCTATCTGGCCTACGCGTGACAGTCCCTTTTGGAGAGAGAGAGAGAGAGAGAGAGAGAGAGAGAGAGAGAGAGAGAGAGAGAGAGAGAGAGAGAGAGATGATAGTGGAAAAAAAGGATAGCAAGGCAGAAGGCTCTCTCCCCACCCTCCACTCCTCCCACATAACCTGCAGAGGAAACAAACACAAGAATACAGGAAATTAACACCTTATTGGATCAAAGAAGGAAAAAAAGAAGAAAATTTATAAGGAAAACAGAGAAAATAGATGGAGGGAAATAGAGACAATGAGTTTAATTTGCTTTTTCTTTACGAGTTTTTGACATTGCTGGCTGAATTTTGTGTTATTAGATAGTGTTACTTCTAAATTAATCCTTCTATCGCACTTTTGACTTGGGTATCATTGAAAGTATATTGTATTTTTAGATTCGATAATATATGAAGAGTTTTTTTTTTCACTTATCATTATCTCCTTCAGTACTGGGACGCATTTTTACAGCGAGCTTTGTGGTGTGATTAGACGGTTTTATTGACATTACGAGGGATCTGTGGAGGTTGGAAGATTACTGGCCAGAGTATTCACTATTTGAGTCCCCCACTTAAGTTTCTGAAGCTGCTTGAAATCGCCAAAGAGTAAGCAGAATGAATATGAAAACGCGTTATGGTCCTCAAGGGTTTAAACAAAATTTCCCAGCAGTGATAGGGTTGAAACTTGTCCAAACGCCTCATCCTGTAGATTTATCCCTCATTCATCATTCATTACTCACAATACAGTTTTTTCCACACGATTGATTTATTCACTTATCTGGACTATTCTGCATTTTTTTTTTATACCATGTGGGCTTTTCACGGGAATTTCTGGGCTAAAGGGGATACTTATTAAGGGTACCTCCTATTTCAAAGCCCACCCGCTAGGAAACCCGAGTTGCCCCGAGTGAGGAAGCCCAACCTACACTCAGACCGTAGACAGGATTCGAACCCGTGCGCTTGGAGACCCCTCGGACCCCAAAGCACGCACTTACTCGTTGGAGGCTACAGAATTCGCTATTTTCGTATCATCAGCTAACTTTGATATTACACCGCTAACATCAACATCTCTTTATTTTTTTTTTTTTACGTAAGAGGGGAAATCTGGCCAAGGGTAACGAAAAATGATTAAAAAAAAAAAAAAAAAATGCCCACTTAGATGCCAGTTTCCGAGCGAGTCTGGTAACGTTAGCCAAAAGAATGTGATAAATGTCTTGAAATCTCCCTCCCTCTTAAACCCTTCAATACTGGGACACATTTTTTACCTTGAGATTTGTGTACGATTAGACCATTTCATTGACATTAGAAGTGTCTATGAAGTTCAGAAAATTAATGGCCACAATCTTATGTATTTTAATCCCCTACATGAGTTTCTAAAGCTGTATAAAACCACCAAATAGTAAGCAGAATGAATATAAACACGCGTCATGGTACTGAAGGGATTAAGGATACAATAGTCATGGCACTGATGAAATTAATTGAGTTCAGGTCAGGAAGATGGAAACACAGAAGCAGGTATAGGAAGTTACAGAGTTTATGAACACAAGGAAGAGAAGAGAACAGGTGCTAAGACTGACCCTGTGGCACCTCGCTGGTTACATTAGTGTACTCAGAAGCTTTGCCATTTATTACAACTTTCTAATGTTCTTTCTCTTGTTACTACTATTTCAGGGTTCAGCTATTTTTCCTGGCCATCATAACACGTCCCCTTGAATATCGTGCTGTGTCAGAGAGAGAGAGAGAGAGAGAGAGAGAGAGAGAGAGAGAGAGAGAGAGAGAGAGAGATGGCATCTGTTCTGAAGGATTCAAAGGAGGAGAGTACGAAAAATGAGAGAAAGAGGAGGAAGAGGGTTGGAAGCACAGAGAGAGAGAGAGAGAGAGAGAGAGAGAGAGAGAGAGAGAGTGAGAGTGAGAGAGTGTTCTGGGAAATGTAGTAAACTGGAAAGAATAGACGAAAGCGATTGAGAGGCAAAGCGAGGATTAAAGAAAGAGGGATGGAGGAATTAAGAATAAATGGAAATATGAAATCAAAGGAAGGAAAAAGGATTAATGAACAGGAATTGAAAAGAAGGATAAAGGAAGAGAAGAATGGGGAGATGAAATAATTAAAGAAAAGAAAGAAAACAATAACTGAAATACCTCAAAGAACAGAGAGAGAGAGAGAGAGAGAGAGAGAGAGAGAGAGAGAGAGAGAGAGAGAGAGAGTTTAAATTACCTAGTTTGGTAGAGATACAGAGGCCACAAATCTCAAGAAGGGAAAATATAACTAGGTTGTCAGAGAGAGAGAGAGAGAGAGAGAGAGAGAGAGAGAGAGAGAGAGAGAGAGAGAGAGAGAGAGAGAGAATAACAAATGACAGCGTAGATCCATCACGTCAACCTCTTCATCACTCCCTCCTCCTCCTCCTCCTCCTCCTCCTCCTCCTCCTCCTCCTCCTCCTCCTCCTTTGTTTCATCCTTGTTTTAAGCCTCGGTAACTCTCCCTTTGCTTTCTTCTTCCTCCTCCTCCTCCTCCTCCTATGTATGATTCATGTCGACTCTACCTGTGTTGGTGTATACTTTGCATTTAATCCTCTGTTCAATCCTCCTCCTCCTCCTCCTCCTCTTCTTCCTCCTCTTCTTCTTCTTCTTCTTCTTCTTCTTCTTCTTCTTATTATTATTATTATTATTATTATTATTGTTATTTTCTTGTTCTTTTATTCTTTTTTGTTTTTATTCTTTTTGTTTTTGTTCTTCCTTCAATTTTTTCACCTATTTTCTTTCATCTTATCTTTCTCAATTTCCTCTCCTTCAACTCTTTTCCTCCTCCTCTTTTCATTTTCCTTTTTACTCACTTCTCTTCTACACCTTCTCTTGTCCTTCACCTCTTTTTCCTCCCTTCCTTTCATTTTCTCAACTATTTTCCCTTCACCAGTTTTTCCTTGTCTCTTTTTCTTCATTACGTCCTTCTGTTTTTATTTCCCTTTTCCTTCGCCTTTCCACTGTTTCTTCTTTTCTCTTATTGTTTCCCATCCTTCACCTAACTATACACAGACCACCACCACCACCACCACCACCACCACCACCTTATACCACCACCATCACAACCTTCCTCCTCCTCCTCCCCAGGGCATATTTCTCCCCCGAGGGCCTGGAGTACAACCTGGGGCGGCTTAACATGGGGGGCTGTGATTTCTCGTGGCGCACCTACACCCACGTGGACACACCTGGGGACACTAACCTCGACACCTTCGCCCTGCAACCTGAGGACCTGGAGTATAAGGTGAGGGGGGGGGGTGAAGAGGGTATTGGGGATGGTGGTGGTGGTGTTGGGGAGGGAGTGGTGGTGGTTGCAGTTGTGGTGGTGGTGGTGGTGGTGGTGGTGATGGTCTTATTGGTGAAATTGTAGGATTAAGTAACAGAAAAAAAGGGATCTGTGAAAAGTAAGGGAAAAAAAGTAACGTTAGAAAAATGACAAGAAAGGAACAGGAAAGAAAAAGCAAGAAAAATGTTAAGTGCTTATGTTTCTATTTCTAACGTAACTTAACCTAACCTAACCTAACCTAACCTAACCTAACCTAACCTAACCTAACCTAACCTAACCTAACCTAACCTAACTTAGCCCAACCAAAC
>NC_059264.1:5124082-5131582 GCF_017591435.1 Portunus trituberculatus | reverse complement strand
CATTTTTTTATATTTGTTCATTTGACATTTTTTCAATTCTTTTTATATTTGTTCATTATTTGACATTTTTTTTTATTTGTTCATTATTTGACCTTTTTTCAATTTTTTTTTATATTTGTTCATTATTTGACCTTTTTTTCAATTTTTTTATATTTGATCATTATTTGACCTTTTTTTCAATGTTTTAATGGTTTTATCTATATTTAGTTAATTATTTCCCCTTTTTTGTGTTTTTTCTATTTCATTTACATTTTCTTTATTTTTTGTCGTTTTTTTTCAGTCTTCTTAATGATTTCTTTTATTTTCCTGATTGTTTTTTTTCTTTTTCTTTCTTTAAATTTCGCAGATTTTGTCCATTTCTCTATTTTTGTGGTATTTTCTATGGGTTATTTGTATTCTTTATTTATTATTTATTCTCCATTTCGTCCTTTTTTTCTTTTAATTCGTTTTTTTTATACCTTAGTTAATTTGGCTTGTTTTTTTTATTATTATTTGTGGAGAATAGAAAAATAAGATGCCTTTTATTAATCAATCTATTTTTACCTGTTTATTCTTATTATTTTCCTTTTCATTCACGCCTCTTGGTATTTGATGCACGATGAATCAGAAACATATTAACCTTTTTTTTTCTTTCAATGGCTGAGAACACTTGCTATTTTATTTATTCTCTCTATTCTCTTCCATTTTTAGAACGACTTTTTTTTCATCTACTCATTCATTTATTCATTTATTGCTGTGTCCTTGTCCGACTGTCGTAGAAAAAAAGAGAAAGAGAAAACTAAAAAAGATTTCTGTTTTTTTTTAAGTTTTCACGAGTTATTTTCATTTATTTTTTTTTAGTACCTGTTAACACGTGATGAATTATTTGATTACAACTAACAGGATGCAATATATGTGATTACCTGTTATAGTTTTCATCTCTCTCTCTCTCTCTCTCTCTCTCTCTCTCTCTCTCTCTCTCTCTCTCTCTCTCTCTCTCTCTCTCTCTCTCAGCCAGTTACCCTTCCTCATTCTTTCTTCTCTTTTCTCTCTTTCATCTTCAATTACATTCCTTCTTCATCTCTTTCTCTACTCCTCCTTCTCTTCCTCGTCCTCCTCCTCCTTCTCCTCCTCCTCCTCCTCCTATACCTTTCTTATTTATTTTTTTTCTCTTTTTTTCTTCCCCTCTTCCTTTTTTTTTTCTTTTATTCAGATTTGTACCATTCATCTTCATTTCTTCATGTGTCTTATTTTTCTTTCTCCTTTTTCTCTTTTTTATCTCCTTTGTTCTTTCTACACAAATTCGTAACTTTTTCCACTTTTTTTTTTTACTTTTCCTTATTCTTCTTTCGTATTTTTATATTTTTCCCTTTTTTTCCATCAATACTCTTAGTTTCTCGTTTCTTTTGTTTGATAATTGTTTTTCTTTTCTTTTTCCCTCGTTTTCTATGTTTCTGTATCATTCGTTATTCGTCTATTTTCTCTCCCCTTTCCCCTCTCTTCTCTCTCTCTCTCTCTCTCTCTCTCTCTCTCTCTCTCTCTCTCTCTCTCTCTCTCTCTCTCTCTCTCCCCTCCTTTACTTTCATTATGCTTGTTTTCTGTTTTACATTTCCTCGTGTGTATCTGTTTCATCCTCCATTTTCTCAGTTTTCATCTTTTCTTTTCATTTTCCACTTTTCCTTACTAATAATTTTTTTTCGTTTCCTCTACATTTTTTTCCAGTTTCCTCTGCGTTTTTTCCCCTTTTCACCGGTGTTTTTTTTCCATTTTTCCCTCTGCCTTTTTTTTTTCCGTTTTTCCTTTTCAAATTTCTGTTCCACACCCTTCCCACAAATGACCTCTTCAGTGTGAGTAATAGGGGGAATTAGATAGGCATACACCATACAGGGAGTGCTCTGTATAGGCCTATTGGTTTCTTGCACCTTCTCTTTTTACCTTATTTTCCTTTGTTTTTACTTTTTTTCTCTGTTTCTCTCTTCATTTATTAGGTTTTTTCATTTTTTCTTCTTTCTTGTCTAATTTTGTTTCTCATTTTTTTTTTTCATTTAAGTTTTTTTTCTTATTTGTTTTCCTCTTTATTTCCAGATCTGTATTTTTTCATGTGTGTCCATCAAACTTTTCCTTTTTTCCTGATCTCTCACTTGTAATTTCCTATTTTTTTTCTTTTTTCCTCTGATTTTGTACTTCAGATCTCATTTTTTCCTTTTCCCTTTCCTTTTCCCCTTATTGATATTCTTTTTTTTTTTGTATCACTTTTTTATTTATCCCAGCCACTCTCTCATATTCATAGCTGTCATTTTCCCCTCACTCACATACCATCCTTCTTTCCCCTCACGGATTTCCCTTTTCCCCTCATTTAGTATTCATTTTTCCTTTAAGATTTACTATTTTCAGCCTTTTCCCCTCACAATTCAAATTTTCCTTATATTTTTTTCCTTTTTCTTCCCGCACGTTATCTGTTTCCTCTGTTTCCCCTCACTCGTTGCTTCTCCCCTCAAATGTTACCCTTGTCATTTTTCTCCCCTTCAAAGGTTTTCATTTTCCTTGGTTTTGTTTCCCTTACATGTGTATATATATTTTCATCCGTTTTTCCTTCAAATATTTCCCCTCTTTTCCTCTTTTTGTCTAATTGCTGTTTTCCTTCACAATTTTATCCTTAAATATTACAAAATTTTCCTCCTTTTCATCACGTTACCTTTTTTTCCACTTTTTTCCTTCTGACATCAGTTTTTCCCCTCTTTTCCCCTTAAACACGGCACCTTTTCCCCTCATTTTCCCTTCAACATACCATTTTTTTACCTTCATTTCTCTCATAAACATTACCAACTTTCTCTATCATTATTATCACTATCGTTGTTGTTGTTGTTGTTGTTGGTGGTGGTGGTGGTGGTGGTGGTGTTGTTATTGTTGTCGTTGTTGTTATAAGCTAAATTCCAAACCTGGACTGGAAAAATAAAGGTAGTTAAGCAGGAAATGAATAAATTTGGAAAAGGGAAACAGAAAAAAAGTGAAATGATAAGCAAATAATGAAAAAGTAAAAGAGATGAAAGAATAACAAAAAAAAAGATGAAACAAGGTCTAAAAATAAGAAAAAGAACGATAAACTAAAATAAAATTGAAAAGTGACTGGATGAAGGATTAATTATTGTCAGCGACTAAATAATGAAAGCAAATAATAACAAACATAGAAATGGCAAAAAAAAAACAACAACAACAACGATAAATGAAAATAAAACTGAAGACTAACTAGTGGATTATTATTTTTGATGCTACAATAAGAATGAACAGGAACAAATACAAACGCCATCTTTGAAATAAAACTTAATAATTCGTAATAATTTTCCCGTGAGGTATTATGTTTTTTCCACCATTTTTTTTCCCACTACATTAACTTACCTTCAATGGAAAACAATGAAGAGAAGAAAAATATAAACGCCATCTTTGAACTAAAACTTAAAACTTAATAGGTATTATGTTTTTTCCACCATTTTTTCCCCCCACTACATTAACTTACCTTCAATGGAAAACAATGAAGAGAAGAAAAATATAAACGCCATCTTTGAAATAAAACTTTATAATTCGCAACAATTCTCCCGTGAGGTATTATGTTTTTTCCACCATTTTTTTTCCCCCACCATTTTTTCCTCCACTACATTAACTTACCTTCAATGGAAAACAATGAAGAGAATAACAAATAGACACCATCCTTGAACTAAAACTTAAGTATACACGACTATTATTTTTCCCTTAGAGATTACAAAAAACTTTCCACCTTTTTTCCATCACCTTGAATTATCTTAAACGAAAAAATAGTGGAAATAAAAATATAAAAGACACAAATGAAACAAAAAAATAAGGAAATAAGGAACCAATAATCTTAAATGTACAACAGAAATCAATAAACACAAACTTTAAACCTTAAAAAAAAATCTCAAATCTCAAATATTATAAACCTCAATTTTTTTTTCTATCACCAGTACTTACCATTCTCTCTCTCTCTCTCTCTCTCTCTCTCTCTCTCTCTCTCTCTCTCTCTCTCCTTCTTTCTTTTTATTTATTTCTTTTTTGTCTTTCTCTGTTTTCTTTCATTCTTTCTCTGTTTTCTTTCATTCTTTCTTTTTTTCACTCTCTCTCTCTCTCTCTCTCTCTCTCTCTCTCTCTCTTTCCTTCTTTCTTTGTATTTCCTTCTTTCTGTCTCTCTATTTTCTTTCATTCTTTCTCTTTTTCTTTCATTCTTTCTCTCTCTCTCTCTCTCTCTCTCTCTCTCTCTCTCTCTCTCTCTCTCTCTCTCTCTCTCTCTCTCTCTCTCTCTCTCTCTCTCTCACTCTCCCTTTCTCTCACTCCCAGATCCCAGTGGTGAAGAGAGCGCAAGAGATGTCGGAACGCCCTATTAAATTATTCGCCTCTCCCTGGACGGCTCCTCCTTGGATGAAGACTAACAATGACTATCACGGCTTCGGCCAGCTCAAGGAGGAGATGTACCAGCCCTGGGCACGCTACTTCGTCAGGTAAGGGAGGGGAAAAAGGGAAGGGGAAAGAGGAAAGGGAAGGGAGAAAGGTAGGGAAAGAAAGGGTAAGTTTTTAAAGGGAGAAGAATGATGTAAGGACCAGTTCTGTGCACTTATTGGGGTGTCTTAGGGGAAGGAAGAGGCGAAGGGAGAGGGGATGGGAGAGGGGAAGGGAGAGGGGAGGGAGGGTTGGAAGGAAGGGTTAAAGAAGGAAGGGAAGAGTAAGGAGAAGGGAAGAAAGGATAAAGGGAGAGAGAGAGGGGAAGGGAAGGCTGGGAAGAGAGAGAGAGAGAGAGAGAGAGAGAGAGAGAGAGAGAGAGAGAGAAAGTGAGGATTTACTAATGAGTGTTGTGCTGTCTCTCTCTCTCTCTCTCTCTCTCTCTCTCTCTCTCTCTCTCTCTCTCTCTCGGGTTTCCATATATCCCTTGTTTCTTTCTTTCTTTCTTTCTTTCTTTCTTTTATCTCGTTTATGTATATTTTTCTTGTTTATTTTTTGTTTTATTCTTTTGCTGTTTTTCTCTTTTTTTTCCTTGTTTGTTTACTTCATTTTTCTAATTCAGTTTGCTGCTTCTGGTGTTTCCTTGTTTGTTTACTTCATTTTATTATTTCTAATTCAGTTCTTCTTTTCTTCTGGTGTTCTTCTGTCTCTCTTTTCATCTTCATCATCATCATCATGATGTTCTTTTTTGCTGTTATTGTTTTTTTTCTTCTTTCTCTTCATCATCATCATCATCATCATCTTCTTTTTCTTCTTCCTCTTCTTCTTCATCATCATCTTCTTCTTCTTCTTCGTCTTCGTCTTCGTCTTCTTCTTCTTCTTCTTCTTCTTCTTCTTGTGGTGTGTGGGAGGGAAGGGAAGGAAGAAAAAAAGTAAATAGCGAGAAGACAAAATTTTCTGGCTTTCCTTGTTCTATTTTTCCCTTTATTCATTTTATTTTCCTCTTTTTTTCCTTCTTCGCTAACTTTACGTCATGTCTTGAATTATGCTTCCTTCCTACCGTCCTTCTTTCTTCTCCTGTTTTCTTCTTTCTTCTCCCTTTCTCTCTTTTCTTTCTTTTTCTTTGTCTCGTTTTATTTGTCTTCTCAGTACAAGGAAATTTTCTCATATTTTTCTTCTTTCTTTCCGTGAAGAGAGAGAGAAGAGACGGAGGAGGAAAGAAGAGGAAGAAAGAAAAGAGGAGGAAAAACAGGTGGAAAGAGGAGAGGAGGAAAGAAGAAAAGGGGGAAAGAAAAACAAAGGAAAGAAAAGGACCTAAGAGAGGAGAAAAAAAAGAATATAGAAAAGGGGAGGAAAAAAAGAGAACGAAAGAAGAGAGGAGGATAAAAGAAAAGGAGAAAAGAAGAGAGATGCAAGAAAAAAGGTGGATAGAAGAGAAGAAGAAAGAAGAGAAACAGGAGGTAAGAGAAGGAGAAAAGAAGAGAGAAGGAAAAAAAGAGGATAGAAAGAGAAAGAAGAGAAAGAGGAAGTAAGAAAAGGAGGAGAAAAAAAGAGAAAAGGAAATAAAAGAGGATAGAAAAAGAGAGGAATAGAGAGAAAGAGGACGAAAGAGTAGATAAAAGAGAAAAATACAAACATGAATCTATAGAGACGTCTTGGTAGAGGATGAGGAAAACAGGAAAAGTAGACACAAGAAAGAGGAAAAAAGAGGAAAAAATAGATAAAAAAGGAAAATATAAGGATGAAACTGTGAAGACATCTTGTAGGGATAGGGAGAGGTGGGAACAGTGGACACAAAAGGAAGGGGGGGGGGATGGAGGAGGGAGTTGAGAGGACAAAAGGAATATGTATCAGATGTATGATTTTTTATTGTTATTGTGGTTTCTCTATACAGAATCTACCATACAGTCAGACCTGTATGATAATAAGGGTCTTCTGTATTATTCTTTGTCACTCTTGGTCAGCTTTCCCCTCATCTTTCTCCCCTCATCTCTCTCCCCTCATCTCTCCCCTCCTTTACTTTCATTATGCTCGTTTTCTTTTTTTTTTTTTTTACATTTTCTCATGTTTATTTGTTTCATCCTGTATTTTCTGTTTTATTTTCTTTATTTCTCCCTACTATTTTTTCCCCAGTTTCCTCGGCTACTCTTACAAGGATTTTAAAATGTCTCCCTCTCCAAGGCCGCAGATATGAGTAGCCGCGTCGTTAAGGGTGTTTCTTTAGTGAAGGCTGTAGAAGTTGTGATAATCTTGCATAAAGAAGAGAAAATTACGTAGAACCGTAAAAAATGCCTTTAGTCTTACATTAGAACCATCAAAAAACATATCCTTAAGAAATACCGTCAGTCTTTTATGAGAACCGTCAAAATATCCTTAGTTTTCATTAGAATCGTGAAAAATATCCTTCATCTTTCATTAGAACCGTGAAAGCACCCTTAGTCTTTCATTAGAACCGTTAAAATATCTTTAGTTATTCATTAGAACCGTCAAAATAGCTTTAGTTATTCATTAGAACCGTCAAAATACCTTTAGTTATTCATTAGAACCGTTTAAATATCATTAGTCTTTCATTAGAACCGTCCAAAAATACCCTTAGTTTTCTTTTCCTTTTTTTAGTTTTCTTTAGTCTTTCATTAGAACGTCAAAACACCCTTACTCTTCCATTAGAACCGTCAGAACATCCTTTGTCTTCCATTAGAACCGTCAAAACACCCTTAGTCTTCCATTAGAACCGTCAAAACACCCTTAGTCTTCCATTAGAACGTCAAAACACCCTTAGTCTTCCATTAGAACGTCAAAACACTTAGTCTTGCATTAGAACGTCAAAACACCCTTACTCTTCCATTAGAACCGTCAAAACACCCTTAGTCTTCCATTAGAACGTCAAAACACCCTTAGTCTTCCATTAGAACGTCAAAACACCCTTAGTCTTCCATTAGAACCGTCAAAATACCCTTTGTCTTCCATTAGAACCGTCAAAACACCCTTTGTCTTCCATTAGAACCGTCAAAACACCCTTAGTCTTCCATTAGAACCGTCAAAACACCCTTACTCTTCCATTAGAACCGTCAAAAC
>NC_059264.1:5116582-5119082 GCF_017591435.1 Portunus trituberculatus | reverse complement strand
AAAGGAAGAATTAGAGGAAAAGAAGGGAAAAAAAGAGAGAGTAAGAGGAAGAGGAAGCAAGAGACCATTGCAGGAAAAAGGAAAGAAAAAATAGAATAAAGAAAGGTAAAAAGAAAGGAGAGAGAGAGAGAGAGAGAGAGAGAGAGAGAGAGAGAGAGAGAGAGAGAGAGAGAGAGAGAGAGAGAGAGAGAGAGAGAGAGTTTGATTGATGACTGATTTTTCATGAGAGGGTGAATGCACATTTATGAGAGAGAGAGAGAGAGAGAGAGAGAGAGAGAGAGAGAGAGAGAGAGAGAGAGAGAGAGAGAGAGGAAATTGATGACAAGAAGTGGAGAGTGAAAGATAAAGTATTTCTTACGGTAGCAAGAGGAGGAGGAAGAGGAGGAGGAGGAGGAGGAGGAGGAGGAGGAGGAGGAGGAGGAGGAGGAGGAGGAGGACAAATGATGATACAGGATGACACAAAACGAGAATTGAAGAGGGAAAGAGAAGGGGAAGAAATAAAGTAAGAGGAGGAGGAGTAGGAGAAGGAGGAGTGAAGGTAATGCCGGAGACGATAATTGTGGTACTGGTAGAGTGAGAGAGAGAGAGAGAGAGAGAGAGAGAGAGAGAGAGAGAGAGAGAGAGAGAGAGAGAGAGAGACAAAAAAGAAAACTAGTAAAATAAAGATAAAAGCAAAATAAAACAAACCTAACCTCTCTCTCTCTCTCTCTCTCTCTCTCTCTCTCTCTCTCTCTCTCTCTCTCTCTCTCTCTCTCTCTCTCTCTCTCTCTCTCTCTCTCTCACACCTGTACATGTCACCTTAACCAATCAACAAGTACAAAACACACACACACACACACACACACACACACACACACACACACACACACACACACACACACACACACCCCACCTTTGTACCTGCAATGCTTCCCTTCTACAGGTACTGGGCGACCCTGAGGCGGCTCAGTTTGTGCAGGGGATCGCCTTACATTGGTACATGGACAAGTACTTCACGCCGGAGGTACTGACTGAGACCCACGACTTGTTCCCTGAGTACTTCATCCTTGGTACTGAGGCTTGTGAGGGAGATGGCCCGCTGGAGGTACGTCAAAGGGGGAGAGAGGGAGCGGAAGTTTGTTGTTGTTGTTTTTGAGTTTGCCCGTTGGAGGTATGGCTGGTGGGGGACAAAGGAGCGAGAGGTTACTGTTGTTGTTGTTATTTTTGAGGGTTGGAGGGATGGAGGTTGTGGGGTTGAGTTGTAATTGTTGTTTTTGAGGAAATTAATGAGGTTTTGTGTTATGAGTTGCTGTTTTTGTGGGACGGAAGGGAGGTTGTGTTGGGGTTGTTATTTTTCAGGAAGGTAGGGAGGTTGTGTGTTGTGGGTTGTTGTTGTTACCTTTGAAGGAAGAATGGAAGAGGTTGTGGGTTGTTGATGTCATTATCTTTGAAGGAAGGATGGAGGGAGGTTGTGTTGTGGGTTGTTATTGTCGTTATCTTTGAGAGAGGAGAGGTTGTGTGCTATAATTTGTTACTATTGTTATTTTTGAGGTTGTTGGTTGTTTTTGTTATTGTTATTATTTGTTCTCGTTTATTTCCTCCTTTTTATTTTCTATTCTTTTTGATTTAATTATTTTTTGCATCCATTGAAGTTTTTTCTTGTTCTTTATTATGTAGGAAGGGAAAGCTGGCCAAGGGTAACATAAAACGATATTAAAAGACTTACCGGGTTGCCAGTCCCCTTGTAGGTCTGAGAGTTAGCCCCCGCCCCCTCTCCCCAAAAAAAAAAAAAAGGATGAATGTCTTTAAACCTGCCTCTTAAATGGAAGTTAGAAATCCAGTAGTAGGCAGGGAGTTTTTTTTTTTTTTGCTTTTCATTATTTCTTTATTCTGTTTTATCTTTTTTTTTATTTCTCTTCATTTCTCTTGTTTTACCTTTTTTTGCGTATAATTTTTTTTATTGTTTTATTATCTTTTTTTTTATACCATGTGGGGTAAAGGGGATACATTTTTGGTACCTCCTATCTCAAAGCCCACCCGCTAGAAAACCCTTGCCCCGAGTGAGGAAGCCCAGCCTGCACTCGGACCGTGGACAGGATTCGAACCCGTGCCCCTGGAGACCCCTCGGACGCATGGTTCCACTGTACCTGCTTCTCTTCATTTCTTTATTCTGTTTTGTTATCTTTTTCTTGCTTCCAGGAAAGTTATTTTCTTTTTTCCTTTTTTTTTGCGTCTGTGGATTTTATTTTTTCAGTTGTATGTTCAGAGAAGGTGTTTTTTTTTACTTCTTTCTTGTTGTGCATCCTTGGAAATTTATTTTTTATTTATTTATTAATTTGGCGGGATAGTTTACATCTAAGAAAGTTGATTTTCTTTTTAATTTTCCGTACGTAGTTGTTTTGTTATTAAGACTTCGTTTAAGTTTCGGTAAGATTATTTTTCGGTGTTGTGTCTGGAATATTTTTTTCCATTCTTTTCAAATTTTCATACGGGAAACAAGCTTATTTTCAGAGTTTGATTA
>NC_059264.1:5104082-5111582 GCF_017591435.1 Portunus trituberculatus | reverse complement strand
AAGAAAGTTACTCAAAATAATTGACATACTAATATCATGTTTAATTATTGGGACAAGAAGAGAGCTTGTTGGGGGTTATTCTTTAAATATTTATCAATTTTGTTTTTGAATGATGCAATGGAAGTACTGTTTACTATTTCTGAAGGAAGCTTATTCCAAACGTTAACAATTCTATTTAAGAAAAAGTGCTTTGCCTCGTGGGTTTTGAAGCGTTTTGGTGTAATTTTAAATCCATTATTTCTTGTTATGGTGGAATGATCAATGGTGAAATATTTATTTACATCAAGGTTGTTGTATCCCTGAAAATTTTTGAAAACTTCGGTTAGGTCTCCTCTTATCCTGCGCTTTGTTAAGCTGAATAAATTTCATGCTTCCAGTCGTTCCTCATACGGCTTGTTTCTCAATCTTGGAATAATTTTGGTCATTCTCAGCACTTGCCAGAGGTACATTACTCATTACGTATTTTGCTTGTACATTGTTACTTCCAATGTGTAGGACTTTACGTTTTTCTATATTGAATTTCATTTGCCATTTTTCTGCCCAGCGTGTCAATTTATTTAAGTCACACTGTAGTTCTTGCCATTGTGACGTTGATGTCACTTTGCTCATTATTTTGGTGTCGTCCGCGAATTTGCTTATTTTACAATTGATTCCTTCATCAATATCATTAATATAAACAATGAAAAGAACTGGTCCTAATACAGAGCCTTGAGGAACACCACTTTTAACATTGTGCCATTCTTTTCCATTTATAACAAACAACACGTTACTTTCTGTCAGAGAGCCAGTCTTCCAGCCATTTCAGGGTATTTCCAGCTATGCCGTGAGCTTTTACTTTGCTGATTAGCCTCTTGTGAGGGACAGTGTCGAAAGCTTTCTGGAAATCAAGATAAATAACATCCACTGCTTTTGTCTCGTCATACGAGTTAAAAACTTCATAAAAGAAGTCTAGTAAGTTTGTTAAGCAGGATCTCTTGTTTCTGAAACCATGTTGTGAATCTTTCATGATCTTATTTTCTTCTAAAAATTTGACAATCTTATCTCTGATTATCGTTTCCATCAGCTTGCACACTACTGAAGTAAGGCTGATTGGTCTGTAATTAGCTGGGAGTGATTTATTTCCTTTCTTGAAAATGGGCGTGACATTTGCTAGCTTCCACTCCTGGGGGACTTTCCTGCTTGTAAAGTTTTATTGAATATAATCGTGAGTGGTTTCACGAGCTCATTTTTCGCTTCTTTGAGAAGCCTGGGTGATATCTTGTCTGGTCCAGGCGTTTTGTTTACGTTCATGCTGTTCATGACTGTGAGGATTTCATTTTCTGTAACTATGAAGTCAGGCAGTGTTTTGCCTTGTGCCTGAGGCTCTGGCATGGGCAGGCTGTTCTGGACATCTTCAGTCGTGAAGACTGTTGAGAAGAATCTATTTAGGACGTTTGCCATTTCAACTTCGTTATCTATTTGGTTTCCGTTTTCTGTTATGAGTGGACCAATTGTTGAGGCTAAGACTCTTTTGGATTTTACATAACTGTGAAATTCCTTTGGGTTGGTTTTACAGGAGTTTGCGATCTGAGCTTCTACAGATTTTTTGCTGCTTTTTATCAACTTTTTTGCTTGTCTACGCAATCTGTCATGCTCTAATTTATCATTATTATGTTGTGTTAATTTGTATTTGTTGTATGCTTCTTTCTTTGCTAGAAGACAGCTTCTAATTTCATTATTCCACCATTTCGGTTTGGTGTTTAGTATTTTCCTTCTGTTTCTTAGTGGTATACACATCTTAGCTGTATCATTTATCTTTTCAGCAAACACCTCCCATGTCTTATCTACATCTGGTGTTTCCAGCAGTATATTCCAGTCAATGGATGCAAGCTGCATACGGAGTCTTGTGTAGTTTGCACGCCGATAGTCTGGCACTTTTTCTTTACTTTCATTCACTTTTCCTTTGTCAAAATTTATGGTGAATTTTAAGGTGCGATGATCGCTGGAACTGAATTCTGGTCCAATTTCCACATCTTTGATAGTATTCTCATCATTTGTTAGTACAATATCAAGGATATTGTTACCTCTTGTCGGATGCTTGATGTGCTGGTGGAGAGAGCTTTCAAGTATGCTATTGTACAGCTGCTGGCCAGCGTGCTGGTCTTATTCTGGTCCCTTGAGAGGCACAGGTGTGAGTAGGTGTGGTTATTCCCTTGGGAATAGTAGCCGTATACTCACAGGAAGGCCTGTTGGTGAGGTGGCACGGAATCAAAGCACAATAAAACCACAACACAGAAAGTAAGCACACTTGCCCTGCAAGAGGACAATAAAAAAAATTGAACTAACAGTACCCAAGCTACAAGTACAAAGGTACTACCAGAAACGAGCAAACAGGTGAAAAGGCGGAATCCTATGTACTGACAGAACAAGACGTGTTACACTGTGTTCGCGTCAAGATGTTTTGTGTAATGTGTGTGAACTCTAAGCTGTTACAGGAAAGATTACAGGTTAAAACAAAGCAAACTTAAAAACTTAGCGCGCGGCTGCTGGTACTGCTAAGAAGGGCAGGCCCGGGAGGTCAGGTCACACGTCTGCGCAGGTCAAGAGCGTGGGCAAGACTGAGAAGGAGGAGGAGGAGGTAAAAAGGAGAGATGTCATGACATATACAGTTAAAGAAAAAGAAAAGTTAGAATAGGAAATTAGAGTTAATGAAGAAGAGGAGGAATAAGAAGGGGGGGAGCAAGAGGAAGAGGAGGAGGAGAATGAAGACGAATAGGAAGATAGGAGGAAAAAAGATGAAAACAGACTGGAGGAAGAGGAGGAGAATGAGGGGAAAAAGAAAATGCAGATGGAGGAAGTGATGAAAATGGCTAGGAAGATGAAGAAAAGGAGGAGGAAGAGGAGAAGAGCAAGAAGAGGAGGAAGAGGAACATACAGTTTTACATAACGAAAACATTAATCATAGGTTCATATACTTGACAAAAATCGACTTAATTGCTATTGTATATAAAATTGTTAAGACCAATTTAGTCTCCTCGAAAACACACACACACACACACACACACACACACACACACACACACACACACACACACACACACACACACACACACACACACACACACACACACACACACACACACACACACACCAATACTCACACGAGCTTTAAAGAACACGTAATGGCACTGCTAATTAAGAAATATCCAGGTGTAAATAAACTTGCGTGAGGGGAAAGAGGTTAGGAGGGTACATTAATCATTGCTTTTTTGTCCCCTCTCCTTCCAGCCTCGCTTTATTTTGCCTTTCCTAGCCTTGCCTCACTTTACCTTACCTTCCCTTGCCTTGCCTTGCCTTCCCTTACCTTAGAAGACCACAGTTGATTGAATGTGAAAGTATATGAAAATAAGTTGAGATTTATCGTACATATAAAGAAAATAATTTATAGAAGTGAGGATGAGAAAAAAATAATATAGGAAGATATAAAGAAAACAGTGTGAGTGATTCTTGTCAAGGAAAAGAGATCAGTTTTGTTTTGAATGAGAGTTTGACAAAAAAGAATCAGAGCAAAATGAAAGAGAGCAGTTGTGTGTGATGTGTGAAAAAAAAAATAAAATGAGAGCACAGGTTAAAGGAAGGAAATATGTTTGTATTAAAAAAAAAAGGAAAAAAAGAAATTAGGGAAATAGATGTTTTACACGAGGCATAATTAGAACAGAGTAAAATAAAAACAAGCAAGAAAGAGTAGCAGAAATAAGGAAACATATTGAAAGAAGCTAGTTTTAAATGAGAATTGGAAATAAAAAAAAGAATTATTGTGAATGAAGCACACACACACACACACACACACACACACACACACACACACACACACACACACACACACACACACACACACACACACACACACACACACACACACACACATATATAGTGTCAACGAAATATAAAAAGAAAGGTGGAGGAAATTGAATGAATTGAATGAAGCTTAGAAAAATAGTTTCCAATGAAGTATAAACAGAAAAGGAAAGAAGGAAGTTTTGGTAAATATCAATCAATTATTCAATCAGTCAGTCGGTCAGTCAGTTAGTCAGTCAGTCAGTCAGTCAGTCAGTCAGTCAGTCAGTGAGTTCCTGCTTAGTGTCTCAGTGAGTTCATGCCACCACGATCTATCTTATGCCAGGTCCTCACAATCACTCCAGCATTCCTCTCCAACCTCTCTCTCTCTCTCTCTCTCTCTCTCTCTCTCTCTCTCTCTCTCTCTCTCTCTCTCTCTCTCTCTCTCTCTCTCCTTAGGCCTCTTCCTTCTTTTTTTCGAATAGAATAAAGAAAAATGAAAAAAAAGTCTTGAATGAAACCTAAAAAAATAAAGGAAAAAGGAAAGCAAGGGAATTTAGAATTAGACATAGAGAAAAAAATGTTAGCTTCGAATTAGGTAGAAATAAAGGAAGAGAAGGAAGTTTAGAATGAGAATAAAAAAAAGAAGAAAAAAGTAGCTTCCAATGAAAACAAAGAAAAAAGGCAATCTTGAATGAACCATAAGAAAAATGTAGGAAAAGGAGAGAAGAAAGTTAGTGAAAATAAGAATATAGAAAAGAAAATAGCTTCGAATAAAGTGAAAAAAGGCTAAAAATAAATGGTAGTCTTGAATGAACCATAGAAAATGTAGAGAAAAGGAAAAGAGGGAGTTTAGAATAAGATATGAAAGAAAAAAAAAGAAAAAAAAGACAGTTCCGAATTTTTAAAAAGCCAAAAATAAAAGACGATCTTGATTGAACCTTAAACACACGTATAGAAAAAAAAGAAAAAGTTTAGAACGAGACAAAAAAAGAAAAAAAAAGAAAAATATAAGATTCTAATAAAGAAAAACTGAAAAAAGAAGTCTTGAAAAAAACTATAAGTTTAGAAAAAAAGAAAAGAAAGAAAGTTTACAATGCCATAAAAGAAAGAAGAAAAAAAAGTTTGTTCAGAATAAGATAAAGAAAAAAAAAGACAATGCCGATATAGAAAAAGCAAAAAATAAGAAAATAATCTTGAATGAACCATAGAAAAAAATGAAAAAAAAAGAAAAGAAAAATTTTAAATAACGTATAAAAGAAAAAAAAAAGAGAAAAAGATAGTTTCAAATAAAAATAAAACGAAAAAAAAGACAGTCTTGAATGAACCATGAAAACAATATAGAAAAAGAAAAGGAGAAAGTTTACAATGACATAAAAGAAACAAAGAAGAAAATAGCTTAAAAGAAGATAAAGGTGAAAAAAAAGACTATCTCGAATTAAAAAGAGTGAAAATAAGAAAGTAATCTTAAATGAACGCAGAGAAAATGCAAAGAAAAGTTCAAAATAAGACACGGAAAAAGAAGAAAAAAGATAAGTTCCTAATGAAAAAGATAACAAAAAAAAGAAGACAGTCTTGGAGAAACGACAACAAATATAAAAAAAGAAAAGAAAGTTTAAAATGACGTAAAAGGAAAAGAAGAAAAACGTTACCTTATAATAAAATAAAGAAGAAATAAAGACAATCTCGAATTAAAGAAAAGTAAAAAGAAAGTGATCCTGAGATAGAAAAAATATAGAGAAAAGAAAAGAAAATTTAGAATGACAAAAAAGAAAAGAAAAAAAATAGTTTCTTGATAAATAAAAACGGGAAAAAATGAAGACAGTCTTGAATGAACCAAGAAAAAATATAGGAAAACAAAAGAAGAAAGTTTAAAATGACACATAAAAGAAAAGAATGAAGAAAGAAAAATAGCTTAGAGTAAGATAAAGATGACAAAAGACAATCTCGAATTAAAAAGAGCGAAAATAACAAACTAATCATGAATAAACCATTGAAAAAAGTAAAGAAAAAAAAAAAAAGAAAAGTTTAGAATAAGATCTCGAAGAAAAAAAGAAAAGACAGTTCCTAATTAAAAAAAAAAAAAACGAAAAAGACGACAAATAAAAAAAAGGAAATTTAGAACGACACAAAAGAAAGAAAAGAGTAAAAAACAAAATTCAAATAACAAAAAAGACCAATCCTGAATGAAATATAAAAAAGTGAAGGAGGAAATAAAAAAAACGAAAAAAGACAACAAATATAGAAAAAAAGAAAAAAATAATGATATATAGAGGAAAAAGAAGAAAATATCCAAATAACAAAAAAGACCAATCCTGAATGAAGCATAAAAAAGTGGAGGAGGAAATAAAAAACGAAGAAAGAGAAAAAAAAAAAAATAATGATATAGAGGAAAAAGAAGAAAAATCCAAATAGTAGAAAGGCCAATCCCGAATGAAGCATAAAAAAGTGAAGGAAGAAATAAAAAAAACGAAAAAAGAAAACAAATATAGAAAAAAATAATGATATATAGAGGAAAAAGAAGAAAATATCCAAATAACAAAAAAGACCAATCCTGAATGAAGCATAAAAAAAACTGAAGGGGGAAAATAAAAAAAAACGAAAAAAGACAACAAATACAGAAAAAAAGAATAGAACGATATATAGAAGAAAAAGAAGAAAAAAAAATCCAAATAATAGAAAGGCCAATCACGAATGGAGCAAAAAAAGTGAAGGGAAAAAAAGGAAGACAACAAATATAGAAAAAAAGGAATAAATAAAGTGATACATAGAAGAAGAAAAAGAAGAAAAAAGATCCAAATAATAAAGGCAGAGAGGGAGAGAAAAAAAATAAGACAAGAGGTATTGTGGTAGATATAGATGGGATGAGGAGGAGGAGGAGGAGGAGGAGGAGGAGGAGGAGGAGGAGGAGGAGGAAGAGGAAGAGGAAAAGGCTAGGGGTGTCCTGGTCTCCCCTGCCATTCATTGGGTGGACAATTGACCGTGCAAGGAATGGATTGTGGCTGTAAATACTGTTTAAATGGATGGCCCAGAGAGAGAGAGAGAGAGAGAGAGAGAGAGAGAGAGAGAGAGAGAGAGAGAGAGAGAGAGGGGGGGATATTTAAGCGAGTGGAGGTTAAATGGAACAATAGGCAGAAAAGAGGAGGAAAAGAGAGGAAAGAAGAAAAATTAAACAGGAGAGAAGGGAGAGTGAGAGAGAGAGAGAGAGAGAGAGAGAGAGAGAGAGAGAGAGAGAGAGAGAGAGAGAGAGAGGTATATATTTTTGGGTAGGGTAAACGATTCAATACTCTAAACTACACACACACACACACACACACACACACACACACACACACACACACACACACACACACACACACACACACACACACACACACAATTCAAGGCCAGTGTGAATCTGCAAATGGTTTACAAACACAGAATTGCTAAACTATGATGATAAAGTAAATATTTGCTTTATACGCTAAATAAATAAGATCGAAGAGAAATGAGAGAGAGAGAGAGAGAGAGAGAGAGAGAGAGAGAGAGAGAGAGAGAGAGAGAGGGAGAAGTTACAAATTGATTTCTTATGTATTGCCTCTCTCTCTCTCTATCTCTCTCTCTCTCTCTCTCTCTCATTATTTCTTTGTTCTCGGTGGAATTCTCACACACCATTTTATTTTATTTTTTTCTCTATTTTTTTCA
>NC_059264.1:5091582-5099082 GCF_017591435.1 Portunus trituberculatus | reverse complement strand
ACACACACACACACACACACACACACACACACACACACACACACACACACACACACATGAAGATAGACAAAAAAAAACGAAAAATAAAATTGTGGACAAACACACACACACACACACACACACACACACACACACACACACACACACACACACACACACACACACACACACAGATAACACACACACACACACACACACACACACACACACACACACACACACACACACACACACACACACACACACACACACACACACACTCCAAAAAAAATAATATTGTGTTTCCATTGCTGGCGTAAAAGAAAGGAAACGTTATTACATCCCTATGCCTATGTGATCTTAGTAAACGTAGATAGGCCTACCTGCGTTAGTAAGAGGCTGATGAGTGCTGGTGTGGTGATCTTTTAAGCCTAATATGTGCTGGAAATAAGTGAAAGGGAAGTTGTTTGTGTGTTTTGAATTCGTTACTCTTGGCGGTCATTAGTGAACAGAAAATGGGATATGTATTGCGGGATTGCTGTTGAAAAGTTGGTGATATTTTGATGATTTGTGGAAGAAAACCAGATGAGTGTGTGTGTGTGTGTGTGTGTGTGTGTGTGTGTGTGTGTGTGTGTGATTCACCTCGGTCGCCTGCTGGTCACCCAGCCAGTCTTCCCCATTACGGAGCGAGCTCAGAGCTCATAGACCGATCTTCGGGTAGGACTGACACCACAACACACTCCACACACCGGGAAAGCGAGGCCACAACCCCTCCAGTTACATCCCGTACCTATTTACTGCTGGTGAACACACCCCACACATTAAGAGGCTTGCCCATTTGCCTCGCCGCGCCGGGACTCGAACCCGGGCCTCTCGATTGTGAGTCGAGCGTGCTAACCACTACACTACGCGGTGTGTGTGTGTGTGTGTGTGTGTGTGTGTGTGTGTGTGTGTGTGTGTGTGTGATTTGAGAGAAGATGGGAAATATGAACGGCTTGAATAGTAGAGCAGGAAATTTGAGTAACTTTAATCCAGTCAGTACCGGGACACATTTTTTCCTTAAGATTTGTGTACGAAAAGGCGATTTTATTGACATCAGGAAGGGTTTATGGAGGTCAGAAGATTAATGGCCACAGTCTTCAGTATTTTAACCCTTACGTAAGTTTCTGAAGCTGTATAAAATCACCAAATAGTCACCAGAAGGAATATGAAAAATATGTCCTGGTATTGAAGAGGTTAACTAACCCGTACAGCGTCAGCAGATCTGAGACTTTGTGATTTCGCCAGTGCTGGCCACGTCATGGATTTTTTTTTATTTGTTAAACCAGTCTTAAATGATGTGAAACAAATGAAAATGACAGTCATTCCTCCCAGAACTGACTGGAAGTGGTATTAATTGGTGCGAGATGTTTTGCGCTAAGGTTAGCGACTTAGCAAAGCCTTATGTGACTAGTTTATTCGCTTCCTCGTTTCTCACCAGTCGATCCCGAGTTGGACACATGCATAATATCGTTCCTGAGTTGAAAGAAAAACAACATGTCATGTTTTGCTGTTTGGGAGTGTTTGTGGATAAAAATAGACACGAGATATCGCGAGGGAGTGTTGCCTTTCGCGGTGCAAATATTTTCCGAGTAATATGTACTTGTTTTTCCTTATAACAAAGCGATTGGAAAATTCTTATTTATGTCATACAAAGTTTTCACTACCACAATATAACAGTTACCAAAAACATCTGAAATGGTAAGAGTAAGTAATGGAAATTACGCTTTGTTCATATTAGCGGAGTTGAGGCGTCAGTTTCCCGCTACACCGAGCTGAAGGCAGCAGAAACTGCTAAAGTTCAGATATGTAATAAATAAATACAGGAAGCATTCATGTTAGCAGGGACGAGGAGGCAGCATGAGCAATGTCTACAGTGCATGATGGCAGTATAATGGTAGGTTTTGAGGACGCAATACCTCCGAAAACACGAGGAAGCTCGCCGACGTATCTCATACGTCTCTGACGCCCGGTTCGCTCAGAGCAGCCGACGTATCTCGTACGTCTCTGACGCTGTACGGGTTTAAGAAATTTCCCTTATTCATTCTGGTGACTATTTGGTGATTTTATTCAGCTTCAGAAACTCATGTGGGAAATTAGAATAGTGAAGACTCTGGCCATTAATCTCCATAGACCCTTTCTAATGTCAATAAAATCGTCTAATCGCATACAAAACTCAAGGTAAAAATATGCCCCAGTACTGAAGGGATTAAAATAGTGAAGACTGACCATTAATCTTCTGACCTCCATAGACCCCTCCTAATGTCTATAAAATCGTCTAATCGTACACAAAACTCAAGGTAAAAATATGTCCCATTATTGAAGGTATTAAAATAGTGAAGACTGTAGCCATTAATCTTCTGACCTTCATAGACCCTTCCTAATATCAATAAAATCATCTAATCGCATACAAAACTCAAGGTAAAAATATGTCCCATTATTGAAGGGATTAAAATAGTGAAGACTGTGGCCATTAATCTTCTGACCTCCATAAACCCCTCCTAATATCAATAAAATCGTCTAATTGCATACAAAACTCAAGGTAAAATTGCATCTCGGTACTGAGAGGATTAAGGAAAACGATGAAAAATACTTAGCTTATAGAAAAAAATAGAAAATAAATGCAACTCCTAGTAAAAAAACAAAAAAAAAAATAAAAATAAAAATAAACCTATAAAAAACAACGATAGGCCGTGAAATAGGCTGACAAATAATCCGTTTAGCACAAGTGCGTATAGCTTTTGATGTTTGATACTCACAAATACGGATATATAATTTTTTTTGACACGATTAAGGGAATTATCAAATACTGCACAGCTCGCAGGTAAACAAACTCACCAATCGTCACCCAAATGTATGAAAAAAATATTGTAATGATGAAGTTGCGAAATAAATGATACGGGCGCCATTCAGTTATTCAATCAATCAGTCAGTCAGTCAGCCAGTCAGTCATTCGGTCAGTTTGCTGTTCATTTATTCATTTACTCCTTCATTTATTGTTATTCAGTCATTTAATTCTTCTTTAGTTCATTCATTTTTTTTTGCTTCCATTGTCATTAAGATTCTTATTTCGTTCTTTCAATCAGTCTGTCATCACTGATTCATTCATTCATTCATTCATTCTTTCAGTGTCAGCCAGTCATTCATGCTTTCAGTCAGTCAGTCAGTCAGTCAGTTATTCCTTCCTTCCTTCCTTCATTCATTCATGCTTTCATTCAGTCAGTCAGTTATTTCTTCCTTCCTTCTTTCCTTCATTCCTTCATTCACTCATTCATGCTTTCAGTCAGTCAGTCAATCAGTTATTTCTTCCTTCTTTCATACCTTCCTTCCTTCAGTCAGTCAATCAGTTATTTCTTCCTTCTTTCATACCTTCCTTCCTTCAGTCAGTCAATCAGTTATTGCTTCCCCCTCCTTCCTTCCTTCCTTCCTTCCTTCCTTCTTTCATTCATTCTTCATTTTGTTCATTTATTCATTCTGTCAGTCAGTCAGTCAGTCAGTCACAGGATTGGTTACACTTTAAAAATATAGTTTCAGAAGTCTCTCTCTCTCTCTCTCTCTCTCTCTCTCTCTCTCTCTCTCTCTCTCTCTCTCTCTCTCTCTCTCTCTCCCTCTCCCTCTCCTTCTCTCCCTCCCTCACACAAACGATGGCACGTGTAAATGGGTGGTGGTGATGGTAATGGTGAGCCTGCAGGGCCAGAGTAATGAGGTGGTTAATGGCGTGAGTAATGGGGGGGGAGGGGGTGATGTGTGATGGATAATGGGAAGGGTGATAAAGAACAAGGAGGAAGGGTAAAGCCTCTATCATCCCTTCCGTTCTCCTCATCCTTCTTTTCCTCCTCCTCCTCCTCCTCCTCCTCCTCCTCCTCCTCCTCCTCCTCCTCCTCCTCCTCTTTGTTGTTGGTGTTTATCGTGGTGTGTGTGTGTGCATTTGTGTTTGTTTGTTTGTTTGTTTCTCTTTTTTTGTTGGGTTATGATTTATGAGTTTTAATTAAGGCTTTGTGTGTGTGTGTGTGTGTGTGTGTGTGTGTGTGTGTGTGTGTGTGTGTGTGTGTGTGTGTGCTTCTGGCTTAAGGATTTTTTTTATTGTTTGTTGTTGTTGTCTTTGTTGTTGTTAGTGTTATAGTTATTTTGTGTATTCATCGTTATCATCGTCATTTTCATCTGTTTCTCCTCATCGTCATCTCTAATAATAATAATAATAATAATAATAATAATAATAATAACAATATAATAACTTTGATATATACAGTTGACAGTTTATTAATTCATCATCACATCATCAGTATCATTATCCTTCTCCTCCTCCTCCTTCTCTTCCTCACCATCATTATCACTATCACCTTCAATCACGACCTTTCTCTCACTGTGTCTTTCTT
The DNA here is from genome assembly GCF_017591435.1 of Portunus trituberculatus. Classification (NCBI taxonomy): domain Eukaryota; kingdom Metazoa; phylum Arthropoda; class Malacostraca; order Decapoda; family Portunidae; genus Portunus; species Portunus trituberculatus. The sequence goes on along the minus strand of NC_059264.1, from coordinate 5,094,688 downwards.
ATTACCTGTTCCCGCCGCGACACTTCCTGCTCATTTTGTCTTCTTTCTTTTAGCTCCAGTCATTGTCCTCTGCTTAATTCACGCCTTCTCTTAATCCTTTCCTTCCACCGCTCACACACACACACACACACACACACACACACACACACACGCTTTTATTTATTTTTTTTATTCTTACTTCCTTCCTTTCCTCCATCTTTCCTTGTTTCCTTCATTCCTTTCACCATTTCTCATTTCCTTCCTTTCTTTCTTTCTTCCTTGATTTATTTGATTTATGTTCTACTTCCCCCTTCCTTTATTCCTTCCATTTTATCCCTCTTTCCTTCTTTCCCTTCCTCTTTGTTGTCTCTTCACACACACACACACACACACACACACACACACACACACACACACACACACACACACACACACACACACACACACACACACACGTAGATTTAAAGCATTTTACCACATGAAACACGAAACAACAACTACTGAAACACTGAAAATACAAACAAATGAAAAAGAAATACAAATATACAAGGTTTAAAACAATTAGAACACTTCAAACAAGCACGAATACATAAATAATGAGACGCGGAAGCTAAACACATGTACACACACACACACACACACACACACACACACACACACACACACACACACACACACAATCACACTTATTAACATGCACTCTCACTTTCAAGCACCGTAATCTGAGTCTCTTCCGTGTCTCACCTCCGTTACCTTGAAAAAAAGGGCTCAGTTAAAATCATACGAATTGTTATTTTTTGTGGTTCTAGTGAGAGATTAATATGATTTCTGCATTATTAGCAAGGGAAAAACTCGTTGTGGTCTTTGAAAACAGTCCTGGTAATTGAACAAAGTGTTTATGAAGTTACACAGGGTTTTACGTGTGTTTTTATGTCTCTAGTTAGGGATTAATAAGATTTCTGCGGCATTAACACCTTCAGTACCATGCCGCGTTCCCATATTCATTCTGCGTACTATTTGGTGACTTTATACAGCTTCAGAAACTTATGTGAGGATTCAAATAGTAAAGACTCTGACCAAAGACCTTCCTAATCTAAATAAAATCGTCCGATCATACCCAAAACTCATGGTAAAAAATGCGTCCCAGTGCTGAAGGGATTAAAATGGAGAAACAGTCTCGAGAACCCGGTTAATATTCTTTGTGGTCTTTGAAAAAATAGTCATGGTGAGAGGATAGCGAGTTAGTGTGATTCTTGAGAGATTAACAAGGGAAAATACTCTTGGGAAACATGGCTAATCTTCTTCGTGGCCTTGGTAAATGGTCGTAGTGAGAGAGCAGAGCGTTCCAGGGCCTTAGGTTGAACAATGACAGGAGTTCTGAAGGGTGTCTTTATAGTTCCAGTGAGAGACTAACAAGATTTCTACATTATCGACAGGAGAAACGCTCTTAGGAACCCGGCTAACAATCTCTGTGAATTTTAACCCCTTCAGTACCGTGACACGTTTCCATGTTCTGCTTACCATTTGGCGATTTTATGAAGCTTCAGAAACTCGTGTGGAGATATCGATGGTGAAAACTCTCGCCATTAATCTCCTGACCTCCATAGACTTAGTAAATAAAATCGTCTACTCATATTCAAAACTCGTGGTAAAAATGCGTTCCAATACTTGAAGTGGTTAAGATTAGTCGTGGTGGGAGAATGAACTTGACCTAACCTAACAGTAACCTAACCTGATCCAACCCAACTGAACCCAAGCTAACCTAACCTAACGTAAATACAGGCCTGAGTGTTAATGTTCAATCTCAAATTCTTACTAGACATGAAAACACGCATTCTTTTAATCTGTTTTCTTTCCTGCAGGTGTTTGCGAATGTTGTGTAAAGCAGTTTTCTTCTATATTCTTTTTTTTTTTTTGTGCAATGAAAGTGTTAATATGCCTTTATTTACAAAGCACTTCCACACAGTAGTTTCAACATGCTGCTCTAATTCAGACTGCATTAAAATTGTTATTCCTTTAATCTTTTTCATTCTGGTGTTTTGTAAATGTTGAATGCAGACAGGGTTGTTTTTTGTAGTGAAGAAAAATTGTAAAGGATAAAGCAGGAGTAAGCTACTTTATTTACTTTATTTCCTTCACGTGTTGGAAAGGAGGAAACTGAAAACATATTCCATCCTATATTTTCTCATCTTCACAATCCATTCATTTGTTTTGTGTATTTTTACTGTCATAGGAACAACAGAACAGAGAAGCTGCAGTAAGCCATCAGAGAGATCGAAGAGTTAACCAGTACTCTCAGTCATTCATACCTTTCTCTTGTGAACTCTGGAACTCCCAGCCTGCCTCTGTATTTCCACCTTCCTACGACTTGACTTCTTTTAAGAGGGAGGTTTCAAGACATTTGTCCCTGACTTTTGGCTAACTTCATCAATCTTTTAGGGAATTGACAATCAAACAGGCCCTTTTTAAATGTTTTGTTGCCCTTGGCCAGCTTCCCCTCTTGCATAAAAAAAAAAATCAGTCCTACTCGTGGCCCTCCCTCTATGAAATAGTTATGTGAGTAAGAAATAATAGAAAAAAAATGTAGCTATTTGATATTAAAGAGACTATTCTCAAGGGGGACCACAATGAAGCATTCTATTTTTTTTTCCTATATTTACCTATTCCCACCTGCCATCCTGTTCATAAATCTGTCCAACCTTCTCTCCAAGCTCCCTAATGACTCAGCACTAACAACATGATTATTGAGGCCTTTTAATTTGTCTACCACTCTATTTCACAACCAATTTTTTCCAATCTTTTTCTCAAACCTAAATTTTCCAGGCTTAGAACTCGCTATTTATTGTTCTGTGCTTTTTATGGTTGCTGATCCTAAGATTTTTGCTCACGACTCCTTGTTATAACCGCTATACTATTTAAAGACTTCTATCAGGTCCCCTCGTGAATATTTGTCCAATGAAGTAAAGTCCTATTTCTTAATCTCTTCAATATCAGGACACGTTTTCATATTCACTCTGCTTACTATTTACACATGTTGAGTAGCAAAGACTCTGGCCATTAATCCTTTGACCTCCATAAACCTTTCTTAATGCAAATGAAATCGTGTAATCATGTTAAAAAATCAAGG
>NC_059264.1:5076582-5081582 GCF_017591435.1 Portunus trituberculatus | reverse complement strand
AGAGGGAGAGGGAGAGGGTGAGGGAGAGGAGGGAGGTAAGAGGAGAGAGGAGGAAGGACAGAAAGATTATGTGGGGTAAGGAAGAGAAAGGAGAGGGAAGGAAAGATGATAAGTCTCTCTCTCTCTCTCTCTCTCTCTCTCTCTCTCATGAAAAAAGTGGTAGAGTTTTGATTTATTTTGTGACTTTTACCGTCTGACTGGCAAATTTACACCTCCTCCTCCTCCTCTCCTCCTCCTCCTCCTCCTCCTCCTCCTCCTCCTCCTCCTCCTCCTCCTCCTCTTTCCTCACCATTTCCTCTCCCTCTTCACTGATCCTTTAAAAAATCAGTTTCCTCCTTTCGTTAATATTCTGTAATTTGTATTTTTTTGTTTTTTGTTAATTTTTCATTCATTCTAACCAGACAATGTTGTTTTGTTATTTTGTTTTGTTCTCTTTGTTTCGTTTGTTTTGTTTTCTTTTCAGTGGGTTCTTTTTCATTATTGGGATGGGTTTTTTTTGGGGGGAGGGTACTGGGAACTTTTGTCTTGTGTGTGTGTGTGTGTGTGTGTGTGTGTGTGTGTGTGTGTGTGTGTGTGTGTGTGTGTGTGTGTGTGTGTGTATTTTTTCTTTGTTTTTCTATTTTTTTGTTCTGATTTGTTTGTCTTTTTTCAGTTGTATTAATTAAGTTTTGTATTACCTGTGTGTGTGTGTGTGTGTGTGTGTGTGTGTGTGTGTGTGTGTGTGTGTGTGTGTGTGTGTGTGTGTGTGTATGTATGTATGTATAAATTTCATGTCTCAACCATGCAACACTCCAATCTCTCTCTCTCTCTCTCTCTCTCTCTCTCTCTCTCTCTCTCTCTCTCTCTCTCTCTCTCTCTCTCTCTCTCTCTCTCTCTCTCACGATTCAGAACACTGTCGCTTTTCCCTTAAAAACCAAACAGAAATTCGTTCATTTTGACATTTATTGAAACTCCTACACATACCTACTCCCCAACACACACACACACACACACACACACATTACCATTACACCTTGCCCTAGCCTTACCTGTTCACATCTCGCACTTCAGTAATTGCCCATAACACTTTGGATCTACCTGTCACCCCACCTGCTTCACCTCAAGAATTACGATTATACGTCCTTTTGGTGAATCTGTGAGTTTAGTGACGCTGGGTGACGCTGGGTGTTGCTGGGTGACGCTGGGTGATGCTGGGTGATGCTGGGTGACGCTGAGTGATGCTGGGTGATGCTGGGTGACGCTGAGTGATGCTGGGTGATGCTGGGTGACGCTGGATGACGCTGGGTGATGCTGGGTGACGCTGAGTGATGCTGGGTGATGCTGGGTGACGCTGGATGACGCTGGGTGATGCTGGGTGATGCTGGGTGACGCTGGATGACGCTGGGTGATGCTGGGTGATGCTGGGTGACGCTGAGTGATGCTGGGTGATGCTGGGTGACGCTGGGTGATGCTGGGTGATGCTGGGTGACGCTGAGTGATGCTGGGTGATGCTGGATGACGCTGGGTGATGCTGGGTGACGCTGGGTGATGCTGGGTGATGCTGGGTGACGCTGGGTGATGCTGGGTGATGCTGGGTGACGCTGAGTGATGCTGGGTGATGTTGGGTGACGCTGAGTGATGCTGGATGACGCTGGGTGATACTGGGTTATGCTGGGTGACGCTGAGTAACGCTGGATGATGCTGAGTGACGCTGAGTGATGCTGGATGACGCTGGGTGATGCTGGGTGATGCTGAGTGACGCTGGGTGACGCTGAGTGATGCTGGGTGACGCTGTGTGACGCTAAGTGACGCTGGGTGACGCTGAGTGATGCTGGGTGACGCTGGATGATGCTGGGTGACGCTGAGTGATGCTGGGTGACGCTGAGTGATGCTGGGTGACCCTGGGTGATGCTGGGTGACGCTGAGTGATACTGGGTGACGCTGAGTGACGCTGGGTGAGGCTGAGTGATGCTGGATGACGTTTGGTGACGCTGAGTGATGCGGGGTGACTCTGGGTGACGCTGAGTGATGGTGGGTGACGTTGGGTGACGCTGAGTGATGCTGGGTGACGCTGGGTGACGCTGAGTGATACTGGGTGACGCTGGATGATGCTGGGTGACGCGGAGTAACGCTGGGTGACGCTGAGTGATGCTGGGTGACGCTGAGTGACGCTGAGTGATGCTGGATGACGCTAGGTGACGCTGAGTGATGCTGGGTGACGCTGGGTGACGCTGAGTGATGCTGGGTGACGCTAGATGGCATTCACGTTGGTTCTGTTCACTGCTTGGTTCCCTCTTGTCCTGTGAAGAGAGATTGGTGATTGTAATTTTCTTTTGACGTTCTCTCTCTCTCTCTCTCTCTCTCTCTCTCTCTCTCTCTCTCTCTCTCTCTCTCTCTCTCTCTCTCTCTCTCTCTCTCTCTCTCTCTCTTTGGTGATTGTAATGCTCTTCTGACGTTGTTCTCTCTCTCTCTCTCTCTCTCTCTCTCTCTCTCTCTCTCTCTCTCTCTCTCTCTCTCTCTCTCTCTCTCTCTCTCTCTCTCTCTCTCTCTCTCTCTCTCTCTCTCTCTCTCTCTCTCTCTCTCTCTCTCTCTTTCTGTGGTGATAATAATGTTCTTATGACGTTCTACTTTCCTTCTTTCTCTTTCTTTTGCTGTTCGTTTGAGAGAAGGAGGAATGAAAAGGGTAAGAAGAAATGAGTAGTGTTATTTTTCTCTTTCTCTTTTCGTTCTTATTCTTTTTCTTCTTGTGTGTTTGAGAGAAGGAGGAATGAGAAGGAAAAGAAGAAAAGGATAGTGTCATTCTTCTTTCTTCTTTCTTCTTTGTTTTCGTGTGGAGAGATGGGTAATAGTAACGTTCTTCTCTCATTCTTTCTTTTTCTTTCTTTCTCTATTTCTGTTCGTTTGATAGAAGGAGGAATGAGGAAGAGTGAGATAGAAAGGCTAATTTTTCTCTTTTTCTTTCTTCTTTCTTTTCGTGTGAAGAAATTGGGATAATAAGGTTCTTCTCTGTATCTTTCCCTCTCTCTTTTCCTTTCTTTCTTTTCTACTTGTGATGTTGAGAAAAAGGAGAGAAGGGAGGGTTCTTTTTTTGTTTTCTTTTTCTTTTTTTTCTGTCTTCTACCTGTGGACAAAAATTAGGAGTAAGTGTTTCTTTTTTGTGAGTTTTCTTCGTTCATGGAAAATGTGAAGACAATATTCTCTCTCTCTCTCTCTCTCTCTCTCTCTCTCTCTCTCTCTCTCTCTCTCTCTCTCTCTCTCTCTCTCTCTCTCATTTTTTCTTTCTCTCTATTCTTGTGAAGCAAATGGAAGGAGAAAGCAGTGTTACTCTCTTCTCTTGTGAAAAGGAGTGAAAACATATCTTTCTTCTCTTTTCTCTTATCTTTACATCCCTTTCAAATATTAGAAAAAAATGTAGAGAGGAAATAACTTCCCTTTTTCGCTAATCTTCTGTTTTCTACTTAAAAAAAAACAGAAAAAGAGAACAAAGTAACAATTTCTCTGTACATTCCCACTTCTTTCTTCTCTCCTTGTTGAAAAAAATGAAGCCAGCAACGATTCTCTCTTCTGGCGACGAAAAAATGAGGAAGTGTGAAGAGGGGAAAGAAGAGGAGGAGGAGGAGGACGAGGAGGTGGAAGAAGAGGAGCAGGAGGAGATGGAAAGCACTTACCTTTATCTATACCATTCTTCTCTCGTATCCACAGCACTTGGCATACAACTTGACGCGATCATTTTATTACATTTCCTTACATTGTGTCGCCTCGTAATGGTCTACACGGTTATGAGCTGTGCGTGGTGGCTGCCTCTGTCCCCGTTTTCTGTTGTGCCCTGTGTACGGTAACAGCCAGCCATGAGGTACGATAGTGTTTGTCTTGTTTTGCTTGCAGAAACTTTTACTCGTTTTCTGAAGTGTGAATTGTTTGATATCTCGTGTTTTGCCGCTCGTATGGGAGTATGTGGGGGTCTCTTTGTCTTTATTGTGGGTCTTTGGGCGTCTTTCAACCCCCCTACTTCACTGCCGTATCGTTTCCTTTATACCAAAGTAGTGATACGCTCTCCCCTTCTCTCAACGTTGAGTGTAAACATGATACGTGGAAGTCGCGGTACATAATCTTTTAATCCCGTTTTCTTTCTTGTAGCAGCTTGAGAGGATTGTGCAAAGTGGTTATAGTGTGCCTTGCTCCATGTCGCTGGGGAATGGCTAAGCATGCAGGGTGGCCTTGGTTTAAATAGCTGTGCCCTTATCTTCATTTTGGTCATTTTGAGCCTGGCTTCTTGTTAGGGAAATGTGTTTGGGAATCTGTTCTTGTTCTTGTTCTTGTTTTTTTTTTTTTTTCTTTTGATGTTTTCTCTTCTTTTTCTTGTTTTTTCGTTCTTTCTTTATTGCTTTCTTTCCTTTTCTTTTCATCTTCATTTTCTTCTTTTTCTTTTTCTCCTTCTTGTTCTTCTTGTTTTCCTTCTTCCTTTCCTTCTCCTTTTCCTTCTTCTTTTCCTTTTTTTTTTTTCCTTCATCTTTTCTTCTTCTTCTTCTTCTTCTTCTTCTTCTTCTTCTTCTTCTTCTTCTTCTTCTTCTTCTTCTTTTCCTTTTCGTTTTCTTTTTTTTTATTTTCTTTTCTCCTTCTTCTTTTCCTTTTTTTCTTGTTCTCCTTGTTCTTGTTCTTGTTCTTGTTCTTGTTCTTCTTGTTCTTGTTCTTGTTCTTGTTCTTGTTCTTGTTCTTGTTCTTCTTATTATTATTATTATCATCATCATTATTCTTTACATTCTTCTTCTTTTTCTTCTTATTTTCATTACTATCACCATCATCATTATTTTATTTTATCATTACTACGTGCCCTTATCTTATCAGACATTTCATTTAGGTAGGGTTTTTAGTGATGTATCCCATGTTATTACTGCAATGATGTGGCTCGATCTCGTTACCTTGATGATGGTGCTAAGCCTCGCCTCTATGGGTCCTCCTCTCTTTAGTGGCAGAAGGAGGGTTGCAATCACGATCTCTGTAGGTGACTCTTTTGCTGGAAG
>NC_059264.1:5066582-5071582 GCF_017591435.1 Portunus trituberculatus | reverse complement strand
ATCATTCATCTTTCCATTTTTCCTCCTCCTGTTCCATCACCACCACTACCACCACCACCACCACCACCACCTCTTCTTCCTCCTCTTCCTCCTCCTCCTCCTCCTCTTTCCTCATAAAAGTCAAAAAGTTTAATGCAATTTGTTCCATCTTTGTATTCACTCACGTACATCCATTATCCAAAGCACACGAACACATCCAGTATAATTTAGCCTTTTCTTTGTATTCCTTTTGTGTCTCTCTAGGGATTGTTCTTTTACCTTACTCTGCATCCCTTCATCGGAGAGAGAGAGAGAGAGAAGGGCGAGAAATTACCGTGAATAATTAATCGATAGATCACGAGGTTGGATTCCGTTGAGGCGTCGCAGGGATTGTAATAGTTGAATCATGTATTAGGGAAGGACAGGATCAGGGCCGCGTTGATGTAAGCTATTAAAAACAAGGGCGCCGATGCATCATTTATTTAGCTGTCCATTTAGGCGTCAATAGATAACTGGACAGATTGATAAGTGGAGGTAAAGAGAGAGATAGAAGGGAGAAATTAAAGAGAGAGAGAGAAAGAGGGGAGAAGGGAAAGAGGTAAAGAGAGAGGGGAGAACGGAGAGAGGGGAAAAGGCTTGTTAAAGGAAAGGAGGAGAGAAAATAAAGGATAAACGCAGGGGATAGAGAAAGATTAAAAGGATAGTACGAAGGAGCAATTGGTGCAGGAATAGATGAAAGAAGAAAGAGAGAGAGAGAGAGAGAGAGAGAGAGAGAGAGAGAGAGAGAGAGAGAGAGAGAGAGAGAGAGAGAGAGAGAGAGAGAGAGAGAGATATTGCCAAGACGTAAATCATAGATAATAAAGATGACCTGTACCAGAGAGAGAGAGAGAGAGAGAGAGAGAGAGAGAGAGAGAGAGAGAGAGAGAGAGAGAGAGACTGCCCTGGTTAGCTAGCTGTAGGGGGAGTATTAATAATGGGTTAGTGTCGTGTTTCTAATAGGAGGAACATAACGTGGAGTTCCCCTGGGTGCTGCGTTGCCTCCCTGTGTGTTCACAAGACTCACACACAAATTATTCAGTGTATAATTCCACACCTCGAGGTTTCCAGAGAGTTAAAGGCGAGATTCTCTGATGATCCGTGTTTTCCTGAGGGAGTTTAACCTTTTCATTTCTGGAACGCATTTTTACCACGAGTTTTTCATGTGATTAGACGATTTTATTGACATTAGAAAGAGTTGTTGGAGGGCAGAAGATTAATAGTATAGAGTCTTCACTATTTTAACCTCTCCGTAAGATTCTGAAGGTGTATAAATCACCAAATAGTTAGCAGAATGAATATGGAAACACGTCATGGTGCTGAGGAGAGTAAGATATCATTTAAAGATGAGTAGTGTGGTTTTTCATTTCTGAGATCTGTGTTTTCTTGGTATTTTCTTGGAGTTTAAAGAGAAGTTTGAGAAAGAAAAGTTTGAGCAATATTTATTTTTTGTTTTCAGAGAGGTGAAGGTGAAATTGAGATAGGCTACTTTTTTCTTTGATTTACAGACAGTTTAAAGAGAATATTCAAAGATAATTGTGTTTTCCTGGTATTTTCTGGAGTTAAATGTGATAGTGAGAGATGAGCAATATTATTTTTTTTTTTTGTGGGATTGTGAGATAATCTGTGTTTTCCTTGAGATTTCCAGGAAGGTTAAGATATAATTTAGAAGTGAGTTTTATTTTCTTTAGTTTCCAGAGAATTGAAAACGAAATTATGAAATGTTCTGTGTTTTTCTGAGATTTCTGTGGAGTTTAAGATAATAAGATGAGTAATTTCTGTTTTTATTTTACAGACTTTAAGTAAAATGGAGAACTAGGCAGCTTTTTTCCTTTTGATATACAGACAGTGTAAAGTGAAATTCTGAGATGATTGTTTTTTTTTTCTGAGATTTCCTTGGAGTTAAGTGGAAATATGAGAGATTGACAATTTTTTTTTCATTTCTATGGAGTTTAAGATGAAATTCTGAGATGATCCGTGTTTTACCTGAGAGTTTAAGATATGATTTAGAGATGAGTGATTATTTTTTTTCTATTATTTACAGAAAGTTTAAGGTGAAATTGAGATGAGCAATATTTCTTTATTATTCCCAGGGAGTTAAAGGCAAAACTTTGAGCTGATCTGTACTTTTCTGAGATTCCTGGGAAGTTTAAAGAAAATTTGAGTTAAGCAATATTTCCTCTTTGATTTCCCAGACACTTTAAGAAGAAATTTTTCCTTTGAATTACAGAAAACTTAATGTAAAATTCTGAGATAATCTGTATTTCCCTCAGATTTCCTTGGAGTTTAAAAGGGAAATTTGAGAGATGAACAATATTTTTCTTTAATTCCCAGACACTTTAAGATGAAATTCTGATAAAACAGTATTTTTTCTTTAATTTCCAGACAGAGTGAGGTAAAGTTGAGAAGTAAGCAACTATATTTCTTTGATTTGCAGAGATGAGCAATATTTTTCTTGGATTTGCGGAGATTTTACCATGAAATTTCAGAAAAGAGCAATATTTTTTTTTTTGGTTTCTAGTTTAAGATGAATTTCAGATATGAATTATATTTCCCTTGGAGAATTTTAAGACGAAATGCAAATAGTATCAAATATTTCCCTTATGTTTCCAGGAAGGTGAAAGTGAAAATGAGAGAGGAACTAAACGTATTTCCTCTTCACGTATTCTGTCGAGTAATATAAAGCAATATTAATCATTTCAATACCCAGACATTCACTGTATTGCCAGATGGACAGAATTTCTCGCTCGTTTTATCAGTACCACGTCTTCGTTTTGTTCTGGTTACTGTTACAAGTGTCTAGTTTGATTATTAGATACAAACACTGATATATAACACTATTCATCCCTTCAGTACCCAGATATTCGCTGTATTATTACCAGATCGACAGGATTTCCCACTCTCAACACCACGCAACACCTCGCACCACCACGCAACACCACTCAACACCACTCAACACCACGCAGCACCATGCAACACCACTCAACACCACGGAACACCACGCAACACCACACAACACTTTGCAACACCTCGCAACACCACGCAACACCACTCAACACCACGCAACACCACTCAACACCACGCAACACCACTCAACACCACTCAACACCACGCAGCACCATGCAACACCACTCAACACCACGCAACACCACACAACACCACTCAACACCATTCAACACCACTCAATACCACGCAACACCACTCAACACCACTCAACACCACGCAACACCACTCAACACCACTCAACACCACTCAACACCACTCAACACTTTGCAACACCACTCAACACCACGCAACACCACGCAGCACCATGCAACACCACTCAACACCACGCAACACCACGCAATACCACGCAACACCACTCAGAACTCAACACCACGCAACACCACACAACACCATGCAACACCACTCAACACCACGCAACACCACGCAACACAACGCAACACCACTCAACACAACGCAACACCACGCAACACCATATATATAACACTATTCATAATTTCAGTACCTAGATATTCGCTGTATTATTATTATTACCAGGTGAACAGAACATCCCACTCTCGCTCTCTGGTTACCATTAAAAAGAGTCGTTGTATTAGTATCACATCTTCGTATTGTTCTGGTTGCTGTTACTAGTGTTTGATTAGTGAGTACAGGCATGGATGGGGATGACAGGGGGTGATAGGTCGGTATGTTGCACGCTTACACTGCCACGTACGGCTTGGTGGCTTCCTGTAACTCTCTACCTGCTTCTGTATGCTCTATGACTCAACTTGATTTAAATGAGAGGTTTCAAGACATTTATTCCCCTTTTTTTTTGGTGGGGGCTAACTCTTCGACCTGCAAGGGGACTGGGAACTTAGTGGATCTTTTTTTCGTCTTATGTTTCCCTTGGCCAGCTTTCCCCTCTTAGGTAATTAAAAGATCGTAGGCCTCTTTGATATAGCTATATCTAGAGTTGAGTAGTCTGCGTGACCTTGACTTGTGATGCGTCTCTCTTAAGAAAACTTGTAATCCAAACGTGAGAGAAATAAAGTATTTCTGGTCAACCTGAAATGTATCCACCACCTTCATTACCTTTTTTATTTTGTTGATTCAATTTCTGTTGGTATAATATTTTGTTATTCATTTCTTTCTGTTGGTTTAATGGAGCTTAGAAAGTGACTTTGGGTAGGAAAGGGTTAAAAAGCAAGAGTTTGGACACAATTATCGTAATACATGAAGCAACAGGAATGACTTCAGAATGTTGCAGTTGATAAACATGAAACCGAATGACACTGATAACAAATTGGATTCATTATCATATGACATATTACATTATTCTTCGTCCTTCTGATTCTGTGTCATTGATCCTTCATTGCACTCGTACCTTGCACTCATACATTAATGAATAGTTTCCACAGATTTCCAGGAAGTAAATCATAAAGTTAATTGGTGATGTCAATCAGACGGACATGAATATCACATTTCCAAGGAAGAACACGATGAGATTAACTCGTGTGTCTAAAAACAAAGAGATGCATTATGAAGACTACTGATAACGCTGACCAAAGCAGGATGAATTAATGTATTGCTCGGGGAACATTCCTTACTCTACGATGAAATGAACAGCTAAATCCAATAAACCAAAACTGCGTCGCCAATAAACCAAGAAGAAAATAGTGGCGACATCCACAGACAGTCCTGATAACTTTACGAGATATATTACTTCCTTCTTTGCTGGGACGATAATGAGATTTGCTAATAAGATTTACCATTAACCCTTTCTCTTCTACTTGTTCCATCTTCCATTAATCTTCACCGACTCTGCGGCTTCTTTTCTTCTTTTCTTGTTCTACACCCGCCTCTAAACATTGTGCTGGCCAGAAATTGCAGCTTTTCTTCACTCATTCATCATTTTTTTATGTAAGAAGGAAAATATAGCCAAAGGTAACGGAAACGAATAAGCAAAAAGGTCCACTTAGATGTCAATCCTCGTGCAGGTC
>NC_059264.1:5046582-5061582 GCF_017591435.1 Portunus trituberculatus | reverse complement strand
GGAGACAGGTGAGTGTTTGCATTCAGATAATTGATATATTTAGGTTTATTTAATGGTAAAGTGGTAAAGGATGTAATAATTAACAACCTCGAGTGTCTGAGAACTGATAGACAGATGAGGGTTTGTGTTCAGGTGTATTACGTCAGGCAAGGAAGGAAAAGGTGTTTAGGTTAGATTGATAGATTTAGTTGTATTTAGTTCTCATAATGGTAGGGGAAATGATGTAATGATTAAGAACCTTGAGTGCCTGAGAACTGGGATAGACAGGTGAGGGTTTGTATTCAGGTGTGTTACGTAAGGCAGGACAGGTAAGAGTGTTTAGATTACATTAGGTAATTCAACAGGATTTGGTTGTCTTTGATTCTCATAATGCTAAAAAAAATGATCGATTACTTTTGTTGAATGTTCATATAATTCGATTCTCTTTATTTAATTAAACCAGGACAACTATCACGTAAGGCAGGGCAGGTAAGGGTGTTTAGATTACATTAGGTAACTCAACATGGATTTGGTTGTGTTTGATTCTCATAATGCTAAAAAAAATAATCGATTACTTTAGTTGAATGTTCATATAATTCTGCTCTCTCTATTTAACTAAACCAGGGCGGCTATTATGTAAGGCAGGGGAGGTAAGGGTGTTTAGATTACATTAGGTTACTCTACAGGACTTGGTTGTGTTTAACTCCCATAATCCTAAAGGAAATGATGGAGTTATAAAGGAGTTAGTTATATTAGATGTTGGTATTACTGAAGACAACAATGGGAGTAAAGATGTGAGTGCTTGTGTTTAGATTCTTCATATTTAAGTAAACCAGAACAGATAAAGGAGTTATGATGCGATAAGAACAATAGTATGTGTACTTGTGTTTATTATGATGTGATATATTCAAGTGTTTAGATTCTATGTATTTGACTAAACCATGGTAGGTGAGAGAGTTAAGACGTGGAGGAATGAAAGTGATAGGAATAATGATCTCAGTGGTTGTGTTGTGTTTAGATTCTATGTATTCAGATAAAGCAGGGTAGATGAGGGAGTATGTGACTAATGCAGGGCTGGGAAGGGAGTTGAGACGCGGAGGAATGAAAGAGATAGGATTAATGATATGAGTGGTTGTGTTGTTTTTATATGATGTAATGTTCTTTTTTTTTTCATTTATACCATGTGGGTTTTTCACGGGAATTTATGGGCTTAAGGGGTTACTTTTTTGGGGTACCTCCTATCTCAAAGCCCACCCGCTAGGAAACCGTTGCCCCGAGTGAGGAAGCCCAACCTACACTCAGACCGTGGACAGATTCGAACTCGTGCCCTTGGAGACCCCTCGGATCCCAAAGCACACATGGTTCCACTGTACCACTGCGGCCTTTAACTCCTATAAACTCCTATAAAAACTCAAGGTTAGTGAATTGGTATGCTGCAAGTCTCCTGTATAGTTTTGAAAGACGCCATTGTTATCAAAAGTTGTGACTCAGTAGCTCAAGTAAAATGAGAAGCAATACGTGAGTGGTTGTATTTTAGTATTTTGTTGTATTTTGTAGTGTATTTGACTGTTATAGCCTCTCAAACTTAATATAGTGTTACAAGTTTATAAGTTTGAAAACCATCATTATTACTGTATGTATTGATTTAATGGTTCAAATCGAATGAAAAACCAATTTGAGTGCTGTTTTATATGTAACTAGATCCTATAATGTATTTCAAAGCTACAAATTGTTAAACTTAATGAGTAAAAGCTTAGAATATACTTTTCAAGACAACACTTACCAAAAACAGTGATTCATTAGTTCAAACAATTCAGTGTCTAGTGTGTGAATGTCTGTTAAGTGGAGCCAACAGGAACTGCATCAATAAACTATCACATTGGCACTGTCTGTCAAAGGTTTGGGGTGGATAGTTACAGGAAAATATATTATAACGAAGTTGCTTTCGTGCTTTAGTGTTCCAGCTCAGGTAAGGAGATGAATTAATTAGTTGGGCAGGTGTGTCAGTAAATTTAGATGCCTTGAGCGAACATAGAGTTTACTAGCAGACATTTGCTGGGTGAAGAAACTGGCTAGGTGTGTGGGGTGTATTTAGATATGAAACAAATAAGCAAAAAAAAAAAAAACGAGTGAAAGAAGTTGTATGTCAGTATATTCAGATCTTTTAAACGAAAATAGTGTTTACTAACAGACAATTGCAGGGGTGTAGGAGGTGGTCAAGTGTTTGAGTGTATTTAGATATCAAACAAGTGAAACGGAAAGCAGAAGTAAAGGAATGTGTGTCAGTAAATTCAGATATCATGAACAAACATGGTGTATACTAACGGAGAATTGCTGCGGTGTAGGAGATGGTTAAGTGCTTGAGTGTATTTAGAAATCAAACAAGTGAAACATAAAGTAGAGGTGAAGGAAGTTGGATTAGACTCTCATAACTGAACTGAAATCACAAGTTGCTGGCCTGTGACTGGTGTATTTAGATGCTTAAAGGGAGGAAGGTAAATGAGAGAGCTTACATATTAAAAGCATCTGAGCACAGGTGAATGGAGAAATTAATTGGCAGGACAGGTGAGGGAATGAATATACGTAGATGCTTTAAGGGAAAACAGGTAATAGAACAACTTCACTGGATTAGATTACAGATGCGGGAGTGTATCTAAATGTCAAGGGAACAGGTGAAATAAAAGACAAAAAGCAAGTAAAGGTTAGATTCCCTTGGTATTACTGAAAAGAGGGGGATGTGACCAGTGTATTTAGATCAATTTCGAACTTCCAGCACAGAGCACAGGTGAGGAGAGGAATTAATTGATAGAACAGGTGAGGGGATAAACACGGAAGCTTGAAGAGGGACACGTAACTTATCAACAGGTAATTTCAGAGGTGTGGGAGATGTAGAGGTGAGTGAGTGCATGTAATTACTTCATGAATACAGGTGGCTTGCTGATAGGTAACTAGAATGACTTAATGCAGGTGAGTGAGAGTGAGTGAGTGAGTGAGTGAATGAGTGAGGTTAAGCCCTACAATAACCAAAATCATATGGCGCCGCAACCTAACCGTAAAAAAAAAAAAAAACTGAGTGAGTGAGTGAGTGAGTGAGTGAGTGAGTGAGGTTAAGCTCTGCAATAACCAGAATTATATGGCACCTTATCCAAACCTTAAAAATAGAGAAAGAGAGAAAAAAAGTAACTAATAGATATGAAAAAAACTAAAAAAAAAACTAAAAACCAAATATGTAAAAAAAAAAAAGCAAAAAGACTTACAAGACATGAGAAAAAAAAAACTAAAAGAAAAGAAAAAATGAAAAATATAAAAAGGAAGTGAGCAAAAATGTAAAAAAAAAAAACAAGAAAACAAAAAGGCTTACAGGACATAAAAAAAAACTAAAACAAAACGAAAAATGAAAATATAAAGAGAAGTGAGCAAAAATATAAAAAGAATGTAAAAAAAAAAAAAAGCAAGTAATGGGAAGCTGTAGAGGTAGCACAGGAAATGAGTGAGACTACGAATTAGTTACATAAGGGAAGAGTTTGTGGAAGGAAAGACGAATATTAATTACCCCAAATGGTCAGCCCTAATGAGGAAAAGAGAGAGAGAGAGAGAGAGAGAGAGAGAGAGAGAGAGAGAGAGAGAGAGAGAGAGAGAGAGAGAGAGAGAGGGAGTGAGTGAGTGAGTGAATTTAATTAAGTTATATAACAAGAACAGACAAGAGGAAAAGAGTTAGCAGGTAGTACATTTGCTTACCACACGTGAGAGAGAGAGAGAGAGAGAGAGAGAGAGAGAGAGAGAGAGTTATGCAAATGACTTACATAACGGAAACAGGAGAACGTGAAAATTGACATACAAAAAAGATTCTAACCACAAAAGAAGAGAACAAAAAAATGGAAGCTGATGAATGAGTGAAGGAGTGAGTAAATATATAAATAAAAAAAATTAATAAATAAATAAATAAGCTGACAGGTAACCCCAACGCCATGTGAGGAAAATAGAAAACGAGATAAAGAATAAGTGTGAAAGTCAACAAGTGAATGAGTGAAGGAGTGTGTCAATAAATAAAAGAAGTAAAAATGTAAATTGATGACTAACATTAATAGCTCAACACACGTTAGGAAATGGAAAAAAATATGAAATGACAAGAGGAATGAATGAATGAATGAGAGAGAGAGAGAGAGAGAGAGAGAGAGAGAGAGAGAGAGAGTAAGTGAGTGAGTGAGTGAGTGAGTAAGTGTGTGAGTGAGTGACTGAATGAGTGACTGCATGAGAGAGTGAGTGACCAACAAACAGGTGTAATATAAAACAGGTAACTTTAACACGTGTGCAGGTAAATGAATCAGGTTGAGGGTGAAAGATTACACTTAATTTCCGGCAAGGTGAAGGTTAGTATTGGCGTGGGAACTGATTACTGTGAGCGTGGGAAAGTGCATGGAGGGGAAGGAGGGGAGGGAGGGGAGGGAGGTAGGCGTGGGAAAGTAGCATGGGAGGGCCAGCAATGAATGGGAGGAGGTTAATGGCATGTGTGGTGTGGTGTGGGTGTGGTGTGGTGTGGTGTGGTGTAATGGGGGGGGAGGGGAAAATTCTGTTGTTGTTGTTGTTGTTCATTTTCGTCTCTTCCTTCTTTTTTCATTCTTCTTCTTCTTCTTCTTCTTCTTCTTCTTCTTCTTCTTCTTCTTCTTCTTCTTCTTCTTCTTCTTCTTCTTCTTCTTCTTCTTCTTCTTCTTCTTCTTCTTCTTCTTCTTCTTCTTCTTCTTCTTCTTCTTCTTCTTCTTCTTCTTCTTCTTCTTCTTCTTCTTATTATTATTCTTCTTCTTCTTCTTATTATTATTATTATTATTATTATTATTATTATTATTATTATTATTATTCTTTTCTGTTATGTTTCTTCTAATTCTCTCTCTTCTTCTTCTTCTCTCTCTCTCTCTCTCTCTCTCTCTCTCTCTCTCTCTCTCTCTCTCTCTCTCTCTCTCTCTCTCTCTCTCTCTCTCTCTCTCTCTCTCTCTCTCTCTCTCTCTCTCTCTCTCTCTCTCTCTCTCTCTCTCTCTCTCTCTCTCTCTCTCTCTATCTCTTTTCTTTCATGATTAACCCTCTCTCTCGTATTCTACATTCTCTCTCTCTCTCTCTCTCTC
This sequence comes from Portunus trituberculatus, assembly GCF_017591435.1. NCBI lineage: Eukaryota > Metazoa > Arthropoda > Malacostraca > Decapoda > Portunidae > Portunus > Portunus trituberculatus. The sequence continues at coordinate 5,056,486 of NC_059264.1, read as the reverse complement.
TCTCTCTCTCTCTCTCTCTCTCTCTCTCTCTCTCTCTCTCTCTCTCTCTCTCTCTCTCTCTCTCATTAGCAGCAACATAAATGCAAGAACACACACATTCACTGGTGGTGATGGTGGTGGTGGTGGTGGTGGTGGTGGTGAAAGAGGATGAGCATTGTACTGTTGGTGTTTCTATATTGTTATTGTTCTTGTTGTTGGTGTTATAGTTGTTGTTGTTGTTGGTGGTGGTGGTAGTGGTGGTGTTGATGTTTATGTCAGTAGTGGTGGTGGTGGTGGTGGTGATTGTGGTGGTAATGGCGATGATAATGGTGATAAGTGATAGTGTAGTAGTAGTAGTAGTAGTAGTAGTAGTAGTAGTAGTAGTAGTAGTAGTAGGGTAGTAATAATAGTAGTAGTAGTAGTAAAAGCAGTAACAGCAGTAATAATAAAACAGCATTGAGAGAAGTTTTCCCATAGTTTGCAATAATGGCGTTGTTAGTTATTAGTTAGATAATTAATGAGATCCTGTAGTTAATTAGTGAGTTAGAGCAGTTAGCACAGTTGTAGCGGCGGTGGGTGAGTGAGTGGCGTGGTGAGATGAGTGAGGTGAGTCAGCGTGGCGTGGTGAACAAACTGACAGCTCATTATAATTAAACTGCATTACAATATGTTGGAAAAAAAAAAGACAGCTAGTTTTTGACACATTTATTAGAATTATTCTGTTGCACAATAGATTACTCTGGATCAAAACATGTAACTCTCTCTCTCTCTCTCTCTCTCTCTCTCTCTCTCTCTCTCTCTCTCTCTCTCATAAAAAGACCTTTCTCAGTTTTTTTGTCCTTATCTAACCTTTATTTCCATCATACTCTCTCTCTCTCTCTCTCTCTCTCTCTCTCTCTCTCTCTCTCTCTCTCTCTCTCTCTCTCTCTCATATATAATTAAGTATTTTTCCTTATCCTTTCCCATTTCCTCTCTCTCTCTCTCTCTCTCTCTCTCTCTCTCTCTCTCTCTCTCTCTCTCTCTCTCTCTCTCTCTCTCTCTCTCTCTCTGCTCCCACGCTCCCCATTCCGTTCCCACGATAAAGAGAGAGAGTGAACGAGCTCTCTTGGTTAACTCGCCTCGTTCAGACGTTGTGTGTTTCAAGGAACGTAACTTTATCAGAGAGGTCGTGAAGGGGGCTGGGGGGAGGCAGGGGGGGTTAAGGGGTGGTGGTAGGGTGTGTTGTATTGTGGGTATTGTTTGGGTGTTTTTATTACTTGTGTTTGTGTTTGGTTTGGTGTGTTTCTGCGTGTTTGATTTTTTTTTTTTCTTTTTTTTCTTTTTCTATTTTTCATTTTTTTTTCTTTTCTTGTATTTTTTTTATGTAATTCTTTGTGTTTGTAATTCTGTTTTGCTCTTTTTTTTGTTTTTATGTTTTGTTTTGTTTGTTTTGTGGTGTTTTTAGTCTTGTTTGTTTTTCTTTTATCTGTTTTTTTTTCATTTTCTATTTTATCTTTGTCTTCGTTCGTCAATCTCTCTCTCTCTCTCTCTCTCTCTCTCTCTCTCTCTCTCTCTCTCTCTCTCTCTCTCTCGTCTTGGTGTTTTTCTATTCCCTTTGTTTGTTTTCACATTTCATTTCTTTTTTTATTTATTTATCCTATTTCATTTCTTTTTATGTATTTTCTTTTTTTTTCTTGTTTTCTTACCAGGTTTGTCTTTTCAATTATCCGATTAAATTCTATATATTTTTCTAGTTAGTATTTTAATATTTTTCTTTTTCTTTTTTTCATCTTTTCTTTTTTTCATTTTTTTCATTAGTTTCTCTTGTTTTGTTTCCTTTCATATTGTTTCATTGTTAGTATTTCTCTTTCATCCAAGATTCTTTTTTCATTGTTCTTTTCATCATCTTTATCTTCATCTTAAATTTTAACTCACCCTTCCTCCCTTTCTCCTTCCTTCCTTCCTTCCTTCCTTCCTTCCTTCCTTCTCATTCCCTTCACGGTGCAATGTTTTCCTCTTTCCTTCTGTATTTCCCTGCATTAATTCCTTCTTTCCTTCACTTATTTCTTCACCACCTTTCCTTCCCCACTTTATCTAACTTCTGCACATCCTCCTTTCCTTGCAGGCTTCACCTTTCCTTCACCCTTTCCTCCTCCTCCTCCTCCTCCTCCTCCACATATGTAGGTAAGGGCGACCAGTGCCTCCCTCTGCACTGCTTAATGGCCTTACTGTTACGAGCATGAGAAAGCTTCCTCCTCTTCCTCCTCCTTCTCTTACTCTTCCTTCTCCTCCTCCTCCTCCTCCTCCTCCTCCTCCTCCTCCTTCTCCTCCTCCTCCTCCTGCTTCCACTGCAATACTTCCTTGTAATGAGTTTTGTTGCTTCGAGAAGTGCTGGAGGAGGAGGAAGAAGAAGAAGAGGAGGAGGAGGAGGAGGAGGAGGAGGAGGAGGAGGAGGAGGAGGAGGAGGAGGAGGAGGAGGAGGGAGAGTTAATTCGAGGAGAAAGGTGTTGCTGGATACTTCATTTACGTGAGATGGGGAGGGACTTAATTCTGTGTGTGTGTGGGGGAGGAGGCGCTAGTGGGGCGGTAATGTTGGTCGGGGGGGAGAGGAAGGCAAGGAAATTAGGGGAGAGTTGACAAGTCTATTGGGAGAGGAGTTGATAATTGAGGTAGTAGCAGTAGTAGTAGTAGTAGTAGTAGTAGTGGTGGTGTGGTAGTGGTAGTAGTAGTAGTGGCAGTAGTAGTATTGGTAGTGGTGGTGGTGGTAGTAGTAGTGGTGGTGGTGGTGGTAGTAGTAGTAGTAGTAGTAGTAGTAGTAGGGAGGAGGAGGTGGTGGAGGAGGAAGTAGTAGGAGGAGTAGTAGTAGTAGTAGGAGGAGGAGGAGGAGGAGTAGTAGGAGTAGTAGTAGTAGTAGTAGTAGGACGAGGAGGAGGAGGAGGAGGAGGAGGAGGAGGAGGAAAGAAGGAAGAGGAGGACGAGGAGGAAGAAGAAAATTATAGTATTAGTGGTAGTAGTAGTAGTAGTAGTAGTAGTAGTAGTAGTAGTAGTAGTAATGGGGAGAAGCAGGCTAGGGAGAAGGTGTGAAATATCAAGATCTGAATTTGAATGGGTTAATGGTTTCAGTATGAGATAAATAGTCAATTAGATTGTAAGTGTGGAGTCAATAGGGAGCCTTTGACGGGGATTAGGTGGAGTAATGGATGTGGATGGCAGTGCGAAGTGGTGGCTGGGTTGCATCAAGAGGACTGCTGGTGTGGATTTGATGGTCTAATGGTGTCTTGGGTCCGTATTCAGAAACCCTTTGCTCTCTCACCACGGCTGCTTTCAGAGGCCACAGAGATGAGTAGCGAAATTTTCAAGAGTGTTTCTCCAGTTAATGATCTAAAAAATGTTGTCACTGCGTCTAGAACCGTAAATACACCCTTTAAAAACGTTCTTCTCTCACCTCGATTGTTTTCCAACGCCGAGATGACTGGCGGGGTTTTCAAGAGTGTCTCTGCAGTTGAAAATGTACAAATCATGTCCCGCTGCCTTTAGAACTTTAAAACACTCGAAAACGCTCTATTTTCTCACCATGACTGTTTTCAACGCCAGAGGAATGATTAGCGAAGTTTTCAAAAGTGTTTCTTCAGTTTACAATTTATAAATCATCTCAATCTGCTCTAGAAGCGTAAAACTATCCTTAAAAACGCTCTGTTCTCTCACCATGACTGTTTTCCAAGGCCATAGGAATGATTAGCTGGGTTTTCAAGAGTGTTTCTCCAGTCAACAGTGTAGAAATTTTGTCAATCTCCTTTAGAACCGTGAAAACACTCTAGAAACTCGTGTAAACGTAACCAAAGCTAATACTGGAAGTGAAGCACAGAAGTGTTTGAGAATACGAGGCTTGGTCTGATGGTTCCTCTCTCCCTTCATTGCTTCATTACATCCAGAAAGCAGACCCCAGTGCGCCTTATTTCCTCTGAGTTTGTGTTTATGGTGACTTCAGTGCACATTTCCAGGAGTCATGTGGAAACTAAAAGGGTTCAAGTAACAAGGCTGATAATAATGCATGAAAAATTGTTAGTTAACTTAATAAAAGGTAATAAATGAAGAGAACAATGACAAAACTGAGGGAAAATAAGTGAAATGGTCAAGTAACAAGGCTGATAGTAATGTATAAAACAAATTGCCTGTTAAAAATTGAAAAAAAGATTGTAAATGCAAACGACAATAACAAAACCAATGAAAAAATGAAATAAAGTTGATTTAAAACCGAGAAAAGTCTCAAGTCACGGTTCAACTCACTAAAGAAGATTAAATAAAGAATCTGAACGTATAAAGAAAAATGCAAAATAAGCATCAAATCAAGAGTACAAACAAGAAATTATAAAAGCAAGAATATCGAAGCAAAATAAGAATAAAAGAAAAAAAGAAATGATAAAAAAATGAAATTCTAAACAAAATAAGGATGAAAAAATAAAGAAGATAACATGAAAAAAAGAAAAACAAAACCTATAAAGAAAAAAAACAATAATTTCAACAGAGATCAACTGATACCAATAAACAATTACTCAGGAAAACAAACACAAGAAGAAAAACAATAATTAACCAAAACCCATTAAGAAAACACCTAAACCCATTAAAAAGAATCAAACTCTACTAAATACACAAACCCAGCTATAATTAGAGAATCCTAATACCTTAAAGAAATAGAAACAGTAAAAACAAGAAGAAAAACAACAAGAACTAACTAAAACCCATTAAGAAAACACATAAACCCCTTAAAAAGAATCAAACCCTACTAAATACACAAACCCAGATGTAATAAAAGAATCAATACACCTTAGACAAATAAAAACAATTAAAAACAAGAGAAGCAGCAAAAATCAAACTAAACCCTTTAAAAGAACACCCAAACCGCTTAAATAGAATCAAACCCTACTAAATAAACAAACTCAGGTGTAATAAGAGGATCCTGATACCTTACGTACTATAACGAGGCTGTAGGTAAACTTGAGCACTTGTTTGACGAAGGGATAACATAACACAAGCTTCCTCCCCATCCCCCTCCTCCCCACCCACCTGCCCTTCTCCCCACGCTAACGAGGAGGGCGAAGGGAGGAAGATGGTAGATAATAAGGAAGAACTAGAGGAGGAGGAGGAGGAGGAGGAGATAATGGAAGGGGATGAGAGAAGTAAAGTAGGAGGAAGAAAAGAAAGACGAGTTTACACGGAGATTCCGATGATTAGTTGAGGTAAGAGGAGAAGGAGAAGAAGAAGAAGAAGAAGAAGAAGAAGAAGAAGAAGAAGAAGAAGAAGAAGTGAAGGAAAAGGAAGCGGAGAATATTAATAAAGAGGAAGAGGACAACAAGGACAAAATAATATTTATAATAAGGAGAAGGAAAAAAATAAGATGAGGAAAGGGAAGAATAAGAAGAGAAAGAAGAAGAAAAGTGAAGAAAAGGGAAGATGAGAAAAAAAATAGGAAGAGGAAGATGAGAAGAGTAGATAATTTGTATAGAAGAAGAGGAGGAGAAAGAAGAAAAGAAGGAAGAAGAGTGAAATGAGAATAAAAAGTACGTGCAATAGGAGGAAGAAGAAGAGAAGAAGAAGAAGAAAAAAAAGAAGAAGAAAAGAAGAAATGCGCAAATAGAACCACAAGGAAAAAGAAAAAAAACGAAGAAAAGAAAAAAAAAAAAGAAAAGAGGAAAAAATACAATAAAAAAGAGAGAAAAGAAAGAAAAAGAAAAACATCAAAAAAATCATACAGAGTAAATAAAGAAACACATGAAGATAAGATGAAGGAAGAAAGAAAGGAAGAGAGAGAAAAATAGAGAGAAAAGGAGAAGGAGAAAGGAAGGAGAGAAATGAGGAAAAGGAAATAGGAGATTAACTGGAGTGGCATTTAAAGGAAGGTAAGGAGGAGGAAGAGGAGGAGGAGGAGGAGGAGGAGGAGGAGGAGGAGGAGGAGGAGGAGGACATAACACCTTCAATACTCGCTTTCAGGTTGCAGGAAGTGGGAGGAACGGGGGGAGGAGGGAGTAAATGAGAGGAGGAGGAGGAGGAGGAGGAGGAAGGGAGGGGAGAGGAGGAAGGAAGGAAGGAAGGAAGGAATTAAGTAAAGCCCGATTTGAACGGAAAGCGAGAAAGAGAGAGAGAGAGAGAGAGAGAGAGAGAGAGAGAGAGAGAGAGAGAGAGATTCCCCAGGGAATCACTTATCCTCTCCCTCAATGTCTAGCCCCGCCCATCGCCCCATAGCCAGGAGAGACTTGCCTGGCTACCAGCCACAGAATTGGTGTTGCGTTTGTGGCAAAGCAACACTTAAGACTCAACACGTGAGCTGTGACGAGGAAACCTGCCGTAACCTTTGTCACAACAGCTGCCTTGGGGATACGCCAGTCTTCAAGTGTAGCTACACGGAGCAGCTACGACTCCAAGCAAACATCCCGGACCCCGTCACCTACATCATCGAGGAGACTGATACACCCCCAACGCCACTACCGGACGACAGTGGGGAGAGTCAGTGGGAGGGCTTGGAGAGAGGAGAGCTAGTTTCACTAGTTGAGAAGCTCACTGAGGAAGCCTCTCAACAAAACTGTGTGATTAAGTCCCTCCAGGACGACCGAGACTTGATCATACAACACAGAGACGTGTTTGCTGCGGCTCTCAGAGTAGCAGACAGGCTGATAGCGTCAAAACAGCGCCAGACGCAAGTAGCCACACGCTCTCAGGCAGTCAGCGCCCACGCAGAGTCAATTGACGAACACTGGGAGGTGGTTTGTCAGGACTCTGAGAGGTGGAGGACGTGGTGGAGCTCGGATAAACCGCAACAGCTCCGCCACTCAGCTGTTTTCTCAACTTCCACCTTCCCTTCGCCTGCCCGGGAAACAACGACCGCTCCGCCTACCTCCACTGCTTCCATCGCCACACAGAGCGACTGTGACACCTCCCCAGCGTCTACTGTCACTCCTTCTGCCACACAGAGTGACTGCTCGGTACTCACTACCACGTCTACCGCCACACAGAGCAGCAGGGACTCTTCCTCCATAAACACAGCGAACGGAGTAGATCGCGGTGCCTCTGTTCGCCCACGAACCTCTCCTCAGACCACTTCAGGAGATTGGAGAAAAAAGAAAACTAAGAGGGAAGTGCAGCAGGACGCGAGGAAGGTGTCCAGCGAAGGACTGAGGACTCACCAGGCCACCAAGCAGACACAAAAGCGAGCCAAGGCAAAAGTGTGTGAGTACTGCTCACGGAAAGGACACACTTCTGCTACTTGCCACGCCAGAACTGACGATTTACGTCAGGAGCGTCTCATACAGCGGCTCCTTACGGTGGAAAGACACACAGCCACACCCTTCCCACCTGCAGCGCCTCAGCCCGCCCACCACCTCACTTCATTTCAGTCCTTACCACAACCTCGCCCACTCCTTCCTCAGCCTGGTATCTGGAATCAGAGCCAGGGGCGGCAGTGGACCACTCCTCTTCACCAGTACCAGCAGTCGGCCGCGGACCCTAACCACCACCTCGGACTAGCAGGCCTCGCTCACTACCATCCCTCACCATGGTACAGCCAGCTTGCCCCCGCCGCCAACTAAAGGTCGTCTCTAGCAACGTCCGTGGTCTCCGGACTAACCTTGCAGACTTATACCACAACTGTGTGCAACGACACAATGCAGACGTTGTTGTGGTGACAGAGACATGGCTGAACAGTGAGGTGGAGCCCACGTATGGCAGGATGCAGGGCTTCACCCACTGGGTGAGGAGGGACCGACAGGAGCGAACAGGAGGTGGAGTGGCTGTCTGCTTCAAGGAAGGAATGCAGGCCCAGCTACTCGACATAGACACGCCTCCACTGATGGAGATGATGTACTTCCGAGTAACGCTGGCAGACCGCTCAGCCCTCTTACTGTGTGCCCTGTATCGCCCCCCGCGACAAGGGCCTGACTCACTCCTGTACCTGACTGAGACTTTAGACAACCTGATGATGGCACACAGCTGCAGCCACGTGCTGATTGTGGGGGATCTCAATCACCACCTGGAAAGAGACGCCTACGAGAATCTCCTGAGGTGCAGGGTCTGACAGATCATGTCACCTTCCCCACACATGAACGAGGAGGGACATTAGACCCTGTCATCTCAGACTACCAGGAGGACAAGCTTCAGTGTCATCAGCTGGGGCTCGTGGGCAGCTCTGATCATCACGCTGTACTGACACAGCTGGAAGTGGGCGTGGCTCGGGACGAGGCCACCACCCGCACCATCTGGCTGTGGAACAAAGCAGACTGGGCTTCCCTGCGCCGCGACCTGACCCACACCCCATGGGCCACTCTGCTACAGGGAGGAGCAGAGAGTGAAGCACTTGCACTCACCTCTCACCTTCTCGCCCTCCAGAGACGCCACGTCCCACACAGGGAATACACCACCAGACCGACGGATCAGCCATGGTTTGGCTACCGTTGCCGTGTTGCTGCTGAGGCAAAGTATGCTGCCTGGCTCCGCTACAAGAGGAACCCGACTCGGCGCAACAAGGACTTGCATAGGGCTGCATGCAGGAGGATGGTGGTAACCAGCAAGTGGGCCTTAAAAAAGTGGGAGGAAAGCCTGCGCCGGAAACTGTGTGGCACTGGCGTAGGAAACAAAACTTGGTGGTCCCTTGTTAAGGACAAACAGGAACTGGCCACCAAGAATCCATCCCTCCCTCAGCAAGCAGGACGGTACTGTCGCCACCAGCAGTAAGGAGAGGGCACAGTTGCTGGCTTCCTTGTTTGCTGGAAAAATGAAGGTGGGGAATCCACAGCAGCCACCGCCTCAGCTGGTCCAGCAATGTGAGAAGACTGTCACCATGGTGGAGGTGACGCATCAGCAGGTGAAGCGATTATTGCGGGGCTGGACACACAGAAAGCTACCGGCCCTGATGACATCAGCCCGCACCTGCTGAAGCGATGCTCCCAGGAACTGGCTGCCCCTCTCACCCAAGTCTTCACAACTTGTGTACGGGAAAACGTCTGGCCTTCAGTGTGGAAGGAGGCTCGAGTAGTTCCTGCACACAAAAAGCTCCAGGACGGACCCAAAAAACTACAGACCCATATCCCTGTTGTCAGTGGTGGGTAAAGTGTTTGAGAGGGTCGTGGCAGAGGTGGTGTGTAGCCATCTCAAGGACAATGCCCTCCTCTCAGACCAACAGTTTGGGTTCAGACCTGGAAGGTCAACCTCCGACCTAATGATGCTTCTCACCAGGCAGTGGCAGGACGCCCTCGACGACGGCAAGGACACTATAGTGGTTGCTTTGGACATAGCTGGAGCTTTTGATAAAGTATGGCACAACGGATTACTGGAAAAGCTTCGTGCTAAAGGCATCCAGGGTGGCTTGCTACGACTCCTGGGAAATTACCTGCAGGACAGAAGCCTCAAGGTGGTTGTCAACGGGCAAACATCTGAGTCCCTGCCTGTGGAGGCATCAGTGCCACAGGGTTCAATTCTTGGCCCACTCCTGTGGAATATCTACGTGGATGATCTTCTCCAGCTACTGCCAGGAGTCAAGGCCTATGCTGATGACTGCACCCTCTCCTATACCTATCCACGCCAGGACAGTGGGCGGGCTGCTGAGGCCATCAATCAGCAGCTACGAGTGATAAAGGAGTGGGGTGCTCGCTGGCAAGTGACATTCGCGCCGGAGAAGACACAGGCAATGGTTGTCTCTCGGTCCCCAGCCGCCATGGCAGCAATGGCAGGAAAGTTGTCTTTGGCGCTGCTGCTCCCACTCCAAGATGACGTCAAGATACTTGGAGTGGAGGTGGATCGAGGGCTGAGGTTTGACAGCCATGTCAAATCCATTGCCAAGAAAGCCTCTCACAGGATCTCCGCTCTCAGAAGGATCGCCAGTTTCCTCGACAGGAAGGGGAGACTGCTGCTGTACAAGGCACAGGTGCGGCCCCACCTTGAGTACGCAGCTCTCTCCTGG
>NC_059264.1:5019082-5041582 GCF_017591435.1 Portunus trituberculatus | reverse complement strand
TCTCTCTCTCTCTCTCTCTCTCTCTCTCTCTCTCTCTCTCTCTCTCTCTCTCTCTCTCTCACTCCTTCCCTCCCAATCCTCTATTCTAACTCCCCAGCTTCTCCTTTCTCTCTATCTATCTCCTACCTCTCTCTCTCTCTCTCTCTCTGTCGTCTTACCCACTCCCTCCCCATCTCTCTACCTCTCCTTCTCTCCTTCTCTCTACCTCTTCAAAGTACATATTTCTCCACACACAAGCTATCGCCTCTCGAACGCTCTATCGTTAATCTGATGTACCCGCCGTTAATGTCGCTTTATATATCGATGTGTCCTGCCTCAGCTGTGGACAATGGCCTCCAAGTACAGTAAGCAAAAGAAAGACAAAGGTAATATGAAGTTAAGCTGCTGTTGGTGGTGGTGCTGGTGGTGGTAGTGGTGGTGGTGGTGGTGGGATGGTAGGAGGAAGAGAAGGAGGTGGAGCAGATGAGGAAGATTAATGAGAAAGGAGGAGGAGAAGGATGAGGAAACTGATTAAGAGGAAGACGAGGAAAGGGAGAAAGAAGAGAAGGCTGGGATAATTTATAGAACGGAGTGAAATGAAGTAAAGGAGGAAAACGGGGATAAGAAATAAAGTAAAAGGAATAAGAGCTTCAAAGGAGGAGGAGGAGGAGGAGGAGGAGGAGGAGTGGGTGATGGTGGTTGAGGAGGAGGAAGGAAGAAAGGAAGGAATAAAGGAGAAATGGAGAATGTTGTGAGTGTGTGTGGAACGAGTGTGGTAGAAAAGAAGAAAGGAGAATTTGAAGTAATAAAATGAGAGAGAGAGAGAGAGAGAGAGAGAGAGAGAGAGAGAGAGAGAGAGAGAGAGAGAGAGAGAGAGAGAGGAAACATCTCATTCTTACACGAAATAAAAGAAAAACACAATGTCGATCAGGGAAATAGAAAAAGATAAAAAATAAAGAGAGAAAAAAAGAATAAATTAGATTAGAGTTATAACACACACACACACACACACACACACACACACACACACACACACACACACACAAAGGCTAAACAAACTAAACAAAAAAGAACTCAAACAAAACGAAAACAAATTGAACATTCTCAGTTAAATCCTCGTGAAATGCAGGTAATTAATTTCACACAGGTATACATTTGTTTATTACTTATGATTAACCACCTTTATTCCCGAGCCTTGCCAGGTAATTACAGGTGTTCGATGGCCTCATTAGTAGACAGGTGTGACAGGTGAGGCTCCGCGCAAAACATTCCTTACCTTTACCTGCAAAGAAATTAATTAACGGAAGGTGTTCATATTTTCTCGCCTCATTTTTGCCTAATTAATGCGATGCTATTGTGTAATTAAGAAAGAGAGAGAGAGAGAGAGAGAGAGAGAGAGAGAGAGAGAGAGAGATTGTAATTTCTCTCTCTTCCTGTTAAATTAAGGAAATGTGACTTTTAAAAGAGCAAAATTAAAGAAAGGGAAGAGAGGAAGACAAAAGATAATAATGAGAGTAATAATTAAGGAGAACAATAGAGATAGAAACCGCAGAGAGAGAGAGAGAGAGAGAGAGAGAGACGGGTGAGATATATTTTTCCACTCTCTCTCTCTCTCTCTCTCTCTCTCTCTCTCTCTCTTGTCAGTCTCATGGGGAGAAATAAAGAAAAAAATGCACAAAACATGAATGAAGTCACTAGAGGAATTAAGATTAAAGTGAAAAATTCTCTCTCTCTCTCTCTCTCTCTCTCTCTCTCTCTCTCTCTCTCTCTCTCTCTCTCTCTCTCTCTCTTTTTTTTTTTTTATCTACAGAAATCAATACATAGTTAAGTATGTTACAAAATATTTTTACCTATGATGTAGCACTTTACAGGCTAAAGGGAACATTTGTAGTGTTTCCTATCTAAAAGCCTAACTCTAAATGTTTTTAACAATTGTTACTCTGGTGCTTATGGCAACCAGATGTTGACACACTTCTTGAATTGCTGCAGATTCATTTCACTGAAGTCTATCTGTGCAGCAATTAAAGTGTTCCACAGTTTACCATAATGGTGAACGTACTGGCGTTGATGGTGCCAAGTACGGCATCGGCACTGAAATAATTCACCACTCTCTCTCTCTCTCTCTCTCTCTCTCTCTCTCTCTCTCTCTCTCTCTCTCTCTCTCTCTCTCTCTCTCTCTGAAAAAAAATAAATAAATGATTTAGTTTTCTACAATTATCTTGTCTTGAGAGAGAGAGAGAGAGAGAGAGAGAGAGAGAGAGAGAGAGAGAGAGAGAGATTTCACTTCCATCTTAATTCCTTGAAAGGCTACATTCATTTTTCTACAGTTTTGTCCTCCCTCTTTTTTTTTTTTTTTAAATTTTTTCTTGTGGTTTTTGAAGATGAAAAAAAGAAAAAGGGAAAAATGGGAAAAACATGAAAGAAAATTAAATTCCCCTCTTTCTCTCTCTCTCTCTCTCTCTCTCTCTCTCTCTCTCTCTCTCTCTCTCTCTCTCTCAACTTTCTTCCGCCGTACGTTGAATTTCGCTCTAATTGAATTTATTGTTGTCTTTCTTGACCACATGTTTGTTTCCTTGACCTTCGTTTTTTTTTTTCCTATTTGATCGCCTCCTTTTTCTTTTAATACAGTTTTCTATTTCATTTTTCTATTTTTCTGGTTGTTCTTCTCTTTCGTCACATTATTTATTGATTTTTCCATTTCCTCTTTATTTTTCTTATTTTCTTATTTTTTTTTTCTATTCGCCTTTTTCTTTTACTACATATTTCTATTTCATTTTTGCATTTCTTCTCTTTCGTCACATTTTTACTTATTTTTCTATTTCTTTTTTTCATTTTCTTATTTTTCTACCTTTTTTATAATGTGTATATTTTTTTTTCTTATTTCTTTTGTTTTTCTTCTTTTTTATTGAAATTTTACTGACTTGTCTGTCAACTGTCTTCATTTATTTTTTTGGTTTATTTTTCTATTTATTTATTTTTTTTTCTATTTGTTTTCTGTGTTTTATTATTATCGTTTCTTTTCTTTTATGTTCATTTTGACTTTCTATTTTTTCTTGTTTTTTTTTCTTTATTTTTTGTATCTTTTAGTGTTTCCTATTTTTGCCTTTTCATTTCAGTCTATATTTATTGTTTATTCTATTCTTTATCGTGTTTTTTTTTCCTTTCTAAACCCTTTTCTTTAGCTACATACACATTTCCATTCCTTTCTTTCTTTTTCCCCTTTTCCATTTCCTCCTTTATTCATATTTCCTTTTCATCTACTTCCATTTCCTTAATTTTCCTTAGCCATATTACATCTACTCCTCCTTTCTTTCTTTTTTCCCTTTTCCTTTTCCCCTCCTTTCTTTTTTTCCCTTTTTCTTTTCAGCTACTTTCATTTCCCTTAATTTTCCTTAGCCATATTACATCTACCTTTCTCCTCCTTTCTTTCTTTTTTTCCCCTTTCCTTTTTCTCTCCTTTCTTTCTTTTTTCCCTTTTTCTTTTCAGCTACTTTCATTTCCCTTCATTTTCCTTAGCCATATCCAGTTTTTCCCTAGTTTTTTTCCCTTCTTTTATTACCTTCACTTTTTCCCTGTTTTATGTGTTTAGTTTGTGGTTTAGTCTGTGTGCTTTGTATTCATCTTGTCCTTTATAATGCTTTTTTTCTTTCTTTTTACCTTTTTTTCTTTCTTTCCTTCTTTTTTCTTAGTCTCGTTCACTTTTCCTCTCTTTCTTGTGTTCTGTCAGTGTTTTAGTTTGTGTTTTTTCTTTTTTCTTTTTCTTTTTTCTTTCCTTTGTCTTTTTTTTTCTTTCCCTTCTTTTTCCCTCTTTTTAGTGTTTGGTCAGTGGTTTAATCTGGTTTTTTTCGTTGTATTCATCCTGTCCTCTAGTGCTTTTTCCTTTTTCCTTTTTCTTTTTCTTTCCTTTATGTCTTTCTTTTTTTCCTTCTTCTTCTACATCCACTTGTTTCCTTATTTTTTTGTGTATTCTGTCAGTAGCTTAGTTCGTGTTTTTTTCCCTTCTCTTTTCCTTCTTATTTTTCTTTTTTTCATCTTTTCTTTTTTTTCAGTTATATTCATTTCTTCCTTTTATTTATTTTTTTTTATCTTTCCGCGTGTTTATTTTGTCCTTAAGTATTTTTTTTCCTTCTTTTTTCTACATTTACTTTTCACCTTTCTTTAAGTAAGTTTCTTTTTTTTTGTTTTCTGTCTTAGCTAAATTAATTCTTTCCTCTTTTTTTCCCATCTGTCTTTAAGTGTATTTCAGTCTTTTTATTTTTCTTCCTTTTTCCTTTTTTTTTCCTGTTTCCTTTTCTTTTTTCTTTTCTCAGTTTTTTCCTATATTTTTTCGTTCTATTCCCTTTTTTCTGTTTTCATTCTTTCCCTTCCTTTCTCTTCATTCATTTCCCTTCTTTTTCTTTTTCTTTCTTTTCCTTCTTTTTCATTTTTTCCTTTTCTCTTTTCTCATTTTCTCTTCGCTTCTTTTTAATTTTTCTTTTCCCTTTTTTTTCCATTTTTCTCTTCTTTTCCTTCTTTTTGAACTTTTTTCTTTCTTTTCCCTATTTTTCTAGATTTTCTCCTCTCGTCCCTTCTTTTCTGTTTTCCTTCTCTTCCCTTTTCATTTTATTCCCTTCATTTTCCATCCCTTCCCCCCTCAGCTACACCCTCTCTCTTTTTCCACCTTCCCCATGAGTGTTGGTAACATTGCGTGTAAATCCCGTCACTAATCCGTCGATCCACGCTGTGTTAATCCCTGCATTCCTGTCGAGTTTACGTTAATCCGCCGCTGTTAGGTCGCCGCTTCGTAAACACATGGACACTGTAAATAGAAAAAAAATGTTTATAAAAGTTAAATTCCATTCCAGTTTGGCGATTCTATGCAGGTGAAGCTCGCTGGAATATTCCTTCGTATTAACTGGCTTGTCTGCAGCAGCTTTACTCTGTTAGTTTGGCTCACGAAAGGAGATTTGATGCAGTTTCAGTTGGTTCGTTATTTTTAGCTGTTTTTTTTTTTTTTTTTGTCCTAATGTGTCTGATAGTAATAGGGAATTTTAATGGAGCTTTCGTGTTCTTTTTCTTTTCTTTTTTTTTATTATTTCTGGCAGTAATGAGAAATTTAATGGAGTTTTTTTTATTAGCTGTCTTATTGTCTATTATTTATTTTCTTTTTCTTTTTAGTGTATTTGAGATTAATGGGAAAATTTAATGTTTTTTTATTTAGCTGTCTTATATTTCCTATTTTTTGTTTTTATTTCAGTGTTTTCTTTTTCTTACTTATTATATCTCAGAGTAATGGTGAAATTTTATGGGTTTTTCTGTTATTTGGCAATCTTATTTTTCTTATTTTTTTTCTTAGTGTGTCTGAGAGTAATGTAAAAATGTAATGGAGTTTTGGTTAGCTACATTATTTTCTTTTCTATTTTTCCTCCTTTTTATTGTCTTAGTTTGGTCTAGTAAAGGGAATTTGATGGAGTTTCAGTTAGTTGTCTAATTTTTTTGACGTATTTTTTCCCTTTTATGTTTTAGTGTGTCTGAGAGTAATGGAGTTTTAATGGAGTTTTGTATTAGCTCTTTTACTTTTTCTCCTCTTCTCATTTGTTTTTCCTCAGAGTAAAAGTAAATTTATAGAGTTTCAGATACCTTCCTGATATTTTTTCCTTTACATGTTAGAGGAAGGAGATTTGATGCAAGGAAAATAAAAGGCCATGAATGAAATACCTTCTGGATATTTTTTTTCCTTTACATGTTAGAAATCTGGAGCAGGGAAAATAAAAGGAAAAAAAGACTTACTGAAGATGCGAATACCAGAAAATTGCTAGTTTGATGTTTTTATTTGTGTATAGATGGCAAAATATCTTTATTACAACACATATTTGGCTGATGGTTGAGTGTGTTGGTTTATCTTGACATCCAGAGCTTACAGGTTTACAAAGAGGCTCTATTTACCTTTTACCTGTCTATAGTTATGTCCGTCTGTGTTGGTCTGTTTTCTGTCTTTAGTTTGTGTTTGGATGGCTGTCTGATTGTCTGGTTCTGTCTACCTATCCATATGTTTGTCTATCTATTTATCTCTATTTACCTTCCCACTAAATGATTTACATGTATAGAACTAGCAAAACAGTTTTAGATTAACATCTTCAGTACTAGGACGTGTTTTCATATTTATTTTCCTTACTATTTGGTGACTTTTAACAGCTTCAGAAACCTATTTAGGGATTAGAATAGCGAAGACTCTGGCCATTAATCCTCTGACCTTCATAGACCCTTCCTAATGTAAATAAAATCATCTAATCATATCCAAAACTCAAGATAAAAAGTGACAATTTTTTCTTTTCTTTTTATGGAGACTACAATTCAAGTGGGCTTTTTTTCTAATATTCATTTTTGCCTTGGTAGTTCTCCCTGTTACATAAAAAAAAAACTGAAGGGGTTAATGTTTTTTTTTTTATTTTGTGTATAGTTGGCAAAATATTTTTATTACAACAGGTATTTGGCAGGTGGTTGGTTTATCATGACCTCCAAAGTTTACATAGTTACAACAGTACTGTATTTACCTTCCTGTTCAATGATTTACTTGTATACAACTAGCAAAACGTTTTCTTCTTAACAGGCGAGGTTTTAGCCAACTTTGTCCGGAAGATTGTTTTGATGTACAGGTGCTGGAAATATGAAAAGGAGTTAGAGTCTCCTTTTAGTTTGAACATTTATTTTGCAAACCTGGTGTCTTCATGAAAATTTTACTTCAAAAATAGGAGTTTACACTCTACCATACATTTAGTCTTCCTGCCAATCTCACTTGGTTTTATACATATACGTGTCAAGATCTACCTGGTCTTCTGTATTTACCTGTCAGTTTTACCTGTCAATATTTACCTGTTTTGATACTATTAACACAACAATTTTATTTAACTTTTTCACACTTTCACCTGTCTAATTCACCTGCCTTACACCTTCAATTGTCAATGTAATCTATCTTATACTTTTACCTGTCCAACTCACCTGCCTTACACCTTCACCTGTCCAGTCTCACCTGCCTTACACATTACCTGTCCAATCTCATCTGCTTTACACTTTACCTGTCAATCTTACCTTCTTTACACCTTCACCTGTCTAATCTCATCTGCCTTATGTTACAAATGACACCTTCACTCGTCTTCTTTCACCTGCCTTACACTTTCACCTGTTAATCTTACCTGCTTTACACCTCCACCTGTCTAAATTTACCAGTCTTCACCTGTCCAATTTCACCTTCCTTACACCTTCATCTGTCAATCTAACCTTCCTTTTACATTTACCTGTCCAATCTCATCTGCTTTACATTTCACCTGCCTTACACACACACACACACACACACCTGTCCAACACACCTGTCTTACCCTTCACATGTCCAATTTCACCTTCCTTGCACTTCACCTGTTTATTTTCACCTTCCTTACACTTAGTCTAAATTTATCTGCCTTACACACACACACACACACACACACACACACACACACACACACACACACACACACACACACACACACACACACACACACAATGACTCTACCTGTAAACAAATAACACACACCATGACACACCTTTAGTTTACCTGTGCAAAGTGTCGAAGGTATGAATACGTGACACTTTACCTCCTCAGCGATACTCAACCTCTGCCCCCATGTCCCCTACTCCTGCCCCTGCCCCTCCCTGCCCAGGTCACCCCCTCTCATGGTGCCCTTGTCTCTGCTCCTTGCCTTGACACAAATCCAGGCCTGATGGACAACATGGAAGGGCCCTTAACGCGAGGAGGAGGAGGAGGAGGAGGAGGAGGAGGATGGAGTGCTGGTGCTGACATGTGGAAGTTGTGCTGTGAGGATGGAGGAGGAGGAAGAGAAGGAGGGTGAGGAAGAGGAGAAGGAGGATGAGAAGAAGGAGGAGTAGGAGGAGGAAGAGGAAGAGAGTGGGAGGGATAGAACAGAATGAGAGAAGGGAGAAAAGGAAGGAAGAGAGGGATATTACATCACATTTCGCTCCTCTCTCTCTCTCTCTCTCTCTCTCTCTCTCTCTCTCTCTCTCTCTCTCTCTCTCTCTCTCTCTCTCTCTCTCTCTCTCTCTCTCTCAATTGATCTATTTTGTACAAGGGGTAGTGGGTCTCTAAGGAGCATTATAGTGATATACTAAGCAGTCAAGAGGAGGAGGAGGAGGAGGAGGAGGAGGAGGAGGAGGAGGAGGAGGAGGAGGAGGAGAAGGAGGAGGACCCATTAATTTGCGTTTTAACTTGAATACGAGACGTGAACGCTATTGGAATATGGAGAGAGAGAGAGAGAGAGAGAGAGAGAGAGAGAGAGAGAGAGAGAGAGGGGACATTGTAGCAAGTATTTATTAGAATGAAAGGAAATTGCGTTTAATATATTGTTGTTGTTTCTCTCCTATCACTTGCCTCCGTTTTCTTTTTCCCATTGTTTCGTTATTTCTTTCATGTATTTTTCATTTTTTCCTTTTTTTATCGCTTTCCCACTTGTTTTCCTCCTTTTCCTACTTTCCTTCCTTTTATTTTATATTTCAATTCTTTCTTTTCTTTTGTTTTTCTTTTCCATTTTTTTTTTCTTCTCTTCTGTTCCACTTCTCTTTCTTTTTCCTTTTCGCTTCTTTCCTTCCTGATGTTTTCTTTTTTTATTTTACTTCCTTTCTTGTTTTATTTTCATTTTTCTTTTCTTTTGTTTTTATTTTCCACTGTTTTTTTTTTCCTTTCTTCTCATTTTCTTTCTTTTTTTATCTTTTTTTCAGGTTTATTGTTTTTCATCACGTTTATATTTATTTCCTCTTTTCAATATTTTTTCCCATAGTTTTATAGTTTTCTACTTTATTATTTTCCTTTTTTTCACTTGCCCTTCTTTTCCTATCAACTTGTTTTCCTCCCTCTTCTTCCTTCAATAATACTTTAATTTTTTCTTTCCTTTTTTTTTTTTACTTCCTTTTCAGCGATATTCCTACTTTATTTTTTATCTTTTTCCCTTCCATAGATTTTGAATATGAAACTTTTTCCTTCTTTTCCTACGAATCTTCACATTTTTTCCCCTATCCTCATACTTTTTCTAATATTTTCCGTTTATTTCCTTTTCCTTTTCTTGTATTCATCATTCCTTTTCCCTCTTTCCTTCCTGTGATCTTTTCCTTTCCTTATCATAACACTGTCTCGTAATCTTTTCCCCTCAACTTCTTATCTCATCTTTTTTTTCCCTCTTTTCCTCACGACTTTCATCCCTTTCTGTTATCATCACTGTTTCCTGCTTCTTTCCCCTTTTATTACCCTCTTCTTCTTTATCTTTCACGTATCACTCCCTCGTACTCTAATACTATGCCAATTTTCTCTACTTTTCCTGTCCTCTCCTGCCTTCACCAAAGTTTTCCTCCATTATCATATTTTCCTTCGTCTCTCCATCCTTTCTCATCATTATCCAGCTTACTAACGATGACAGCAACTGAAATAATACAAACTTCGTAAGGCTCCACTGATCCGGTGCTTAGGAGAGAGAGAGAGAGAGAGAGAGAGAGAGAGAGAGAGAGAGGAGAGGGAGATTGTAGTGTTTCAGGGACGAGTAAGAGAAGATAGCTGGGAAGAGATAGATGAGTAGTGAGCGAGAGAGAGAGAGAGAGAGAGAGAGAGAGAGAGAGAGAGAGAGAGAGAGAGAGAGAGAGAGAGAGAGAGAGAGAGAGAGAGATAAAGATAGACAAACAGATAGACAAACAGACAGACAGTTAGATAGATAGATAGATAGATAGATAGATAGATAGATAGATAGATAGAGAGAGAGAGAGAGAGAGAGAGAGAGAGAGAGAGAGAGAGAGAGAGAGAGAGAGAGAGACAGACAGACAGACAGACAGACAGACAGACAAAGAAACAGACAGACAGACACAGAGAGACACACAGCCAGACAGAGAGATGTAGACAAACAGACAGACAGACAAACACAGATAGATTAAAAATAAAATTATGAGAAACTAAATCAGATATATGAAGCAGAAGAGGAAAAATTAAAGAGGAAGAATAAAAGAAGAATGATGATAACTAAAATGAGAGGAAATAATAAAGATGGGAAGTAAATGATGTGAGAGAGAGAGAGAGAGAGAGAGAGAGAGAGAGAGAGAGAGAGAGAGAGAGAGAGAGGGAGAGGGAGGAAAGAGAAAGACGCCTAAAGGAAAGAAAAAAGAGAGAGCAATGTCACGATAAATGAAGGATAGAGAGAGAGACAGACAGACAGACAGACAGACAAAGTGAGAGAGAAAGAGTGAAAAGAATAACTAAAAGGAAATCAAAAAGAAAATAAAGAAAAGCCAAAGAAAAGAGTTATATATTTGAAAGACGTGATAAAGAAAAGAAAAAAAAATAGAGAAAAAGAAAATATTTAATGAACAAATTGTGAAATATGAAAACTGTGGAAAGAAAATATGACGAAATAGGAAGTGAAGCAGAGAGAGAGAGAGAGAGAGAGAGAGAGAGAGAGAGAGAGAGAGAGAGAGAGAGAGAGAGAGAGAGAGAGAGAGAGAGAGAGAATGTGCGAGACTTCCTTTCTAGAGACAGACAAGAGAGCAAAGTGAGAAAGTTTAACCCTCTCTCTCTCTCTCTCTCTCTCTCTCTCTCTCTCTCTCTCTCTCTCTCTCTCAGACACACAGGAACTCCTTAAAGTTTTCAAAAGACACACACACACACACACACACACACACACACACACACACACACACACACACACACACACACACACACAGATAGACAAATAGACAACCTGACCGACTTTCTGTGTTACGCTTTATATATACAGTCTTGGCTCCTCTTGGCTTATTGGACACCTCGCTGACTCACTGATGGCTCGGCTGACTGATTGACTGACTGACTGATGGGCTGGAGGATGGATGCAGTGGCTGGTGTGACTGTGTGACTGGTTGACTGTGAAATGGGTTGAGTTTATGTGGTGGTGGTGGTGGTGGTGGTGTGACTGACGATAGACTGGTGGGTAAGTTATCTACGCGTATTAGATGAGTGACTGGTTGACTGACTGGGATATTTATGGGCGTTTTTATTGTATTATTAATTGGTATCTTGGACTGACTGACTGACTGACTGACTGAATCGCTGGGAAAACGAGAGATGACTGACTGACCTGTTTGCTTCTTGACTGACTGACTGACTAACGGACTGACTGACTGACTGACTGACCTAATGAAAGACTAAATAAGAAAGAAAATATAAAAAAAGTAAAACAATTAAGTGAACAAGTTACACGTTGACTGACTGACTGACTGACTAAAGAAAATAAATGAATAAGAAATAAATGAAAAAGAAACTGAACTGATAAATGACCAAGCAAGTAAGAAAATAAAAAAACAAGAAGAAAACTGCACAAATCAAACACTGGCTAACTAACTGACTGAAGATATAAACAAACAAGAAATGAAAAATAACGTTAGAAAAGAAAAAAACAAAGACTAACTAACAAACTGGCTGAGCGAGTAACAGAGCTATCTTGAGTTTTAGTGACTATAATTTCGGCCAAATGAACGAAAAATACTGGGAAATTCTCGTATTGGCTAAACTTTCTGAAACCGACCCATTACCCCTTTGTTATGGTGATGGTCATTTATCCGCGTGTGTGTGTGTGTGTGTGTGTGTGTGTGTGTGTGTGTGTGTGTGTGTGTGTGTGTGTGTGTGTGTTGATTGCCTTGGAAATAACTGCACATGAAAAGATAGATGGATTACTTGTTCCAAACTCCATTTTCCTCTCTACTACCATCCACCCAGAGAGAGAGAGAGAGAGAGAGAGAGAGAGAGAGAGCTAAGGTTAACGTCAGGAAGTGAAAAGACAGGAAGAAAATTAAATGAAGGACAGGAATTAATAAGAGAGAGAGAGAGAGAGAGAGAAAGAGAGAAAGAAAGAAAGTTTGAAAGTTAGAAGCGAGAAAAACAAATTATATATTCACCTAACCCTCTCATGTCTGTCTGTCTGTGTGTCTATTTATTCATTTCTTAATTTATCTAACCTGTCTCTCTCTTTTCTCAAAGTTAGAAGTGAGAAAACAAATTAAATGTATATAGAACCTTTTTATGTCAGTCTGTGTGTGTGTGTGTGTGTGTGTGTGTGTGTGTCTATTTATTTTATTTATTTTGTTTGTCTTTATTCCTTTCTCTACCTACATATGTTACTCTAGTTTTTCTGTTATCTATCTGTCTATCTATCTACCTGTGTCTCTTTCTGTCTATTTGTCTGTTTCATTTTTTTTTTAGCTTTTTTTCTGTTTTTTTCTAGTTATTTGTCTGTCTGTGTCTATTTCTCTGCCTATCTTTGTCTTTGTCTGTCTGTCTGTCTGTCTGTCTGTCTCTGTGTATATGTTTGTATTTCCATCTGTTTTCTTGTCTATCTCACCTTCCCCCTTGTCTGTCTCCCAAACTCTTAAAACTTTTGATCTTTTGTGTGTAAACTGTATTCTCTCTCTCTCTCTCTCTCTCTCTCTCTCTCTCTCTCTCTCTCTCTCTCTCTCTCTCTCTCTCTCTCTCTCTCTCTCTCTCATCAATTCCTGTCCTATATTTAATTTTCTTCCTGTCTTCTCCTTTCTTGACTTTAAAATCATTTATTCTCTCTCTCTCTCTCTCTCTCTCTCTCTCTCTCTCTCTCTCTCTCTCTCTCTCTCTCTCTCTCTCTCTCTCTCTCTCTCTCTCTCTCTCTCTCTCTCTCTCTCTCTCTCTCTCTCTCTCTCTCTCTAACAGCAAAGTAAATGTGAACAAATAGGATCACATTTTCCTTGGCATTAATTTCATTCATGCTTGGCCATAAAGAACGTGAGAATATGTGATAATGTTTACACACACACACACACACACACACACACACACACACACACACACACACACACACACACACACACACACACACACACACACACACACACACACACACTTCATGCTCTCCCTCGCACACACCACCACTCATCTCCATAAATTTTTCCTCCTTTTAAACACCCCTCACGCCTCATCTTAGCAATAAATAATTCTCTCTCTCTCTCTCTCTCTCTCTCTCTCTCTCTCTCTCTCTCTCTCTCAAGCACCACACACTTTTCTTGTTCTCTCTTTTGTTGTCTTCTATAACTTCTTCCACCACCACCACCACCACCACCACCTTTAGTTAATTACGAGTCCCTTACGTGTCCAAGCTTTACCTGCGCTGACATGAAGACAATACCTGAGGGAACTTCTATTCTCTGGAGCGTGTGTGTGTGTGTGTGTGTGTGTGTGTGTGTGTGTGTGTGTGTGTGTGTGTGTGTGTGTGTGTGTGTGTGTGTGTGGTTTTATTTGTTGTTTCTTTTATTTTTTTCCCATCTGTACTTTGTTTATTATGTGTTTTTTTTTTTTTCGTGTGCGTTGTGTGTTTTTTACTTCTGTGTTTTCCTTTTGTTTGTTTTTTTCCCCTCAATTTATGTTCCTCTTGCTGAAAGGACTCATGTTACACACACACACACACACACACACACACACACACACACACACACACACACACACACACACACACACACACACACACACACACACACACACACACACACACATAATTTTTCCTCCCCTCGCTTTCTCTTTCTGTCTCCCTATCCCTTCCCTCTATAACCCTCGAAAAAAGGTAGAAGAATAAGGATAAAGTAATATTTACAAACCATACACAAAGGATAATTGTTTTCCTCCTTCTCTTTCCTATCGTCCTCCTCCTCCTCCTTCTCCTCTTCCCTTCATCCTCCTTGTTCTCCCTCCACTATCTCGTCTTTTAGTCTGTTTTCTCGTTAGGTTCCATGTCCTCTTCTTCCTCCTCCTCCTCCTTCTCTTCCTCCTCCTCCTCCTTTTCATTCTTCTCACCCTCCTTCTCCTCCTCCTCCTCCTCCTCCTTTTGTCAGAAGCATCTCCGTGGAAAAGTTATGGAAAGTGTTTTAAAATTCTTGAAGAGTTTGCGATTGTTGATGCAAGTAAACGGTTTCTAGTTGACTCATCACGAACTGCAACACTGAGGGAATAAAACAAAAGGAACACAAAGGAACACAAAGAAATGTTACACGTAAATAGGTCCAGTAAACATTAACCCCTTCAGTACCATGGCACGTGTCCATATTCATTCTGCTTACTATTTGGTGATTTTATACAGCTTCAGAAACTCATGTGGGGGATTAGAATAGTGAAGACTGGCCATTAATCTCCTGACCTCCATAGACCGCTCCTAATGTAAATGGAATTGTCTAGTCGTGCACAAATCTTAAAGTAAAAATATGTCTCAGTATTGAAGGGGTTAAGAAAGCAGAGGGAGTGTGCATATTATTGTGCCTCATTTTCTCAATTACTTTAAACTTGATTTTCTGAAAGTTATTGGAGCGTTCTGGAGTGTTTTCATGATTTCACTGATACTTTAAAAGGCCAGAGGAAAATGCTTTAAAGTTTCTATTGTTTAAAGATTCTAGCAGCTTTTATCTACCAAAAGGCAAGGATGGTAGGTAGTGAGAGTGAAAGATTCTTCCCAACAGCCGGGTCGAAGCGTGGGGAATAGTAAAGTGCCAAGCCACACTCGTGCTCTTTTGGTCGTTTTTCTTTTCGGTTCGAGTTTTTTTTTCTTTCCATCGACTGTCATTTGTACTTTGCTTTATTTCACTTATTTTTTTTCTTGCCTTGTTTTCATTTTTCCAGATTTCATTTTTTCTTACAGTGTATAGTGTGATAAAAAGCCTCACGCACTTATTATTTGTTTTTGTCTTGTTTTCTGTTTTGTTTATTCCCCGATTCTAACTTTTCTTGTCGTTGATAGTGAATTCAGAAGCCACACTCACTTTTTCTTTACCTTCATTTTGCTTTTCCGCCTCTTCCCAAATTGTTATGCCTTGTGTTTATTTCCCTCAGTCCCAAGAGTTGTGATCTCATGACAGCCACACCTGTGTTTTGTTTGGTTTTCTTCTCATACCTAAATTTTCGTACAGTTATTAGTAAAGTCACTCTGTCTTGTGTTTATTTCCCTCGGTCTCAAGTGTTGTGATCTACTGACAGTCTAACTTAGAAGCCACATTCACCTGTATGTACTCTTCCTTTGCTTTTTTTTCACTGGTCCCAAAAATTCGCATAGTTATTTGTAGTTGCCACCTTCCCATTAACTGTGCCTTCTATTTACTCCCTTCAGTTCCAAGTGTGATCTGATTACTATCTAACTTAGAAGCCACACTCGCTTTTAATTTTGGTTCATTGTTTCACTGGCCCCAAATTTTCGTATAGTTATTAGTAAAGTAGATTGCCACCTTCACATTAACTCTGCCGTCTTTTATATTCCTCAGTTCCAAATGTTGTGATCTGCTGACAGTGAAGCAAGAAGCCACATTCTCTTATACCTGTGTTTTGCTTTGTTTTCTCCTCCCCAATCCTAAATTTTCGTATAGTTATTAAAAAAAAGTAAATTGTCACTTCACTTTAGCTCTACTTTTTCTTTACTCCCTTTTCGAAGTGTTGTGATCTAAGGCCACCCTCACTTGTGCCTGTGATTTGATCTGTTTTCTCCTCCCTAATCCTAAATTCTCACGTAGTTATTAGTAAAGTAGATTCCCCTCAGTGCTAAGTGTTCTGATCTGTTGATCGTCTCATTAAGCATGGCAACTGGCAGGCTTTTAACGGAACACAGGATTTGATGAGGAAAAACGCAAAACACTGGAACTGAGTGCTGAAGGATATTAGATTTCTGACCTTGACTGTACGCACGATTACAACTGATGTGCAGGTTCCCAGTAAAGTTAATGAGTAAAAACGATAATCATATTGGAAGTGAGTGCTGATTCTGAATATTCCTCGCCTATCAGAGGACGTAACGAGGAAAGACGATAATGGCGTTTGAAATTAGTGAGGACGATTATGGTTTATTGCCATTAATTGTTGTAGGAATGTTTCACTCAGAGTTCAGAGATTTGCACCATTTTCTGCACACTAGTTTGCCTCGCCACTTGCACGTGTTCTAGATTCAAGGGGTGACTTCCTTCCACCTCACGCCACTTCCCATTCATGTTACGCTACCGCTCCTGTTACGGTGTCTTTACTGAAGCGACATGGATATACAGTGTCTGCCCGCTCCCGTACATACAGACTCCGTACAATGAGTGTTGAAGCTTACTATACGTTTGATCTTAACCGTGCAACACTGCAGCTATACAATTGGTAAACATGTCCTCTGCACATCAGGGACTTAGACTCAAACACCAAACATAATGTAAGGGTGTGTGACGGACTAGTAGAATTCTTAAGTGCATATTAAACTGACACCAATGTTCTTTAAAGGTCAAAAACTTGAGATTGAGGATAAAGATATGGTAGACTGTTATTTACAAACCATACCACATGTTTGGTCCTGACATCAAGGACACGAGTATAAAGGACACATAGGTTGCTAGTAGATCAGGATGTTATGAAGAAAACACTAAACATCTCAACGTCAGTGTGATCAATTAAACTTCGTATCTCGATTGTACAAAGGCAACACAACTAAATCATATGTTCGCTGTAGATCAAAGGACAACACTAGAAAGAAACACAATTGCGAGTGAATGCGATGGAGTACACTTGATCTCACCCGCACAGAGACACAACTACAACTAATGCATATATTCCACTGCAGATCAAAGGACAAAAAATACAGAAAAAATACAAAACAAGGTGCAAGTGAGTGGGATATTGTAGATTACACTTACGATCTCAACAGCACAAAGATACAGCTGCAACTCAAGTATACATTTCACTGTACATCAAAGGACAAAAACATAAAGAAAAAAAAACACAATACGACAGGTTACAGTCATGATCTCAACTGCACAAAGACACACCTACAACTAATGCTTATATTCCACAGTAAATCAAAAGACAAGACAAGAAAAACTAACAAAGCAGTAACAGTGAGTACAATATATCACATTTTCTATCTTAACTCTACAACGACTCGCAACGAACGGATATATTTCACAGCATTTTAAGGGACAAGACTAAGGAAACAACTAACACATATTTCGCAGTAGTTCAAAGGAAAAAAACTAATGAAAACCAAACAAAACATTACAAGTGAGTGCGATAGACTACACTTATGATCTCAATTGTACAGTGACACGACAGAAATTACACGAGTGGATAATCTGTCTTGCTACTACTATTACTTTAGGGGCTCCAGTGATATCCTTCCTCCTCAGTGGCGGTGTAGCAATAAATTCCTTTATAGGCGAAGTTGACCACCACCTCCATCACCACCGTATCCCTCTAACAAGATCCCCGATAAGGTTATGTGTCGTGATGTCCTCCCGATCGTTCCTTGGCCACATTTATGAGTCTTTATGCTCTCAGTGATTGTTTCTCATTTTCTTTACTTTTCTTGCGTTTTTCTTCTATTATTATGTTTTTATTATTTTTTTTCCGTTTCCGTGTATTTTTTTCTCATGTTCTGAAATATTTGAGTTTTATTGACGTGTTATTTCCATTTGTATGTACTCTTTTTCTCTCGAGTTCCTTCTGTGCCCTCTGTTTGTGTTTTCTTATTTTTTCTTTTCTTTGTTTCATTTTTTTTTAATTATGTACATTTCTTCCTTATTTTCTTCTATTCAAGTTTATTCTTCTCCCTTTTTTTCCATATATAATTTTCTCAACCTTTTCTTTTGCTTGATTTTTATTTTATTTTACCATTACTTATGTTCACGTATATTTTAACTGCATTTTCCCGTTAAAGTTGTTATTTCATATTACATTTCCATGTGTTAGTGTCTACTCAGCTATTGGTGGCAGCAGTGGGATTACTGTAATGTTATGTGTTATAATGCTACTCTCATGTATTGTCAAGTAATGAGTAGTCTTTGTATGATATTCAGTGTGTGTGTGTGTGTGTGTGTGTGTGTATGGCGCTGGTACTTGTGGTTATGCTAATGATATGTATAATCCTTTTGAATAGCTAAACGATGCAGAGTTCATTGTATGTTATTGAGCTATATATAGGCAACATGTGGGTATATTGTTGTTAAAAAGCAGCAACAATCATTCTAAATAAAACATGACTTACTGTATTACTGTAGGCGAATATTGGAGATGATGTTGCGGGATTACGTCTTGGTGCATTAGCGTGGATTACATTATTGGTGGCAGCGGTGTGGGATAGCGTCTTATTGTATTAGCGTTGAGCAGTGCTGGCAATGGTAAGGACTGGGTCTTCATAACCTCTTCAGTAATAGAACTCATTTCTACTTCCAGTTTTGGGCATGGTTATAATTTGTTTATATTAGTAAGGGTTTATAGAGGTGAGAAGATTGATGGCTAGAGTCTTTACTATTGCAATCCGCACACGAGTTTCTGAAGCTGTATAAAAGCACTAAATAGTAACCAGAATGAATAAGAAAACGTGTCATGGTACTAAAGGGGTTGAGTAAAAGCGTCAACAATGGTGGCAGCGGTAGGAGAGGATGTTTATTGCAGTAAAGGAAGGAAAACAAGTCCGGTGTAACTTAAGTGGCATCCTCGTTCTTGTCCTTGCCCTCTTCCTCTTACTTTTTCTCTTCCTCTTCCTTCTCTTGTTCCTCCATTGGCTTCTACTCCTGGACACTTACAAGAGAAGAGTATCAGATCTCTTCTTAAATTGAAATTCCTCTTCTCTTTCCTCCCTTTTTGGTAACGTTCACTGCATTTCTACGGTATTTCTCTCTCTCTCTCTCTCTCTCTCTCTCTCTCTCTCTCTCTCTCTCTCTCTCTCGTTCCGTGGTTAGTTTTTCTTGTTCATGTTAATTATTCCAGTTTTGTTAGTTGAAGAAAACGAATTTTTCTTTTTATTAATAGTCTAGTAAGATTTTTTTGTAGGTTGAGTAGTTAGTTAGTTATATATACAGGAAGTTAATGAGGTTAGCTAAGTAGTTCATGAATAAATTAATGAGATAGCTACTTTGTGACATTAAGTTTGAGTACTAGTGACACTTTTCTGTGTACTAAAGTGGATAACAAGGAAACTACCGAGTCAAAGGGAGGGATTAAAGTTCTGCTGCTGTTTGAAGTCTCATTAAATTCCTTGTAATAATGAAAAACCAAGAAAAAAACATCACCTCCACCACCACCACCACCATAAAGGTAGCGTTGCCATAGAAACCTTCACAACTCTCTATCTAAAACTTCATTATCATCATTTGTAACACTGCTAGAGAGAGAGAGAGAGAGAGAGAGAGAGAGAGAGAGAGAGAGGAAAGCAGCATTATGAGCGTGATTAGAGATCTATTACCGGATCAATGAACTATTTTGCGTCATTGAAGGTGAGTTAATGAAATTGAAATAGATTAGATTGGCCATAAACGTCTCTCTCTCTCTCTCTCTCTCTCTCTCTCTCTCTCTCTCTCTCTCTCTCTCTCTCTAGTCTATTTTTCTACGGTTTTCTGTCTATTTATCTTTTTTCCAAGTTTATTTTGATTTGTCTTCCTGTTAATCAATTTATTCCATTTCCTGTTTTTTCTCTCTTTATGATTTATATTTTACTGTATCAATTTTTTTTTATTTTTAGTTTTATTTTCATTTTATTTTCGTGATTCTATTTACTAATCTCGTTTATTTCTTTCCTATCCCTATATTCTCTCTCTCTCTCTCTCTCTCTCTCTCTCTCTCTCTCTCTCTCTCTCTCTCTCTCTCTCTCTCCCCGATGATAATGGGACCACACTTGAGTAGATGCCTTGTGTAACATGCCTTAAATTATTTATGTCCCTCCTCCTCCTCCTCCTCCTCCTCCTCCTCCTCCTCCTCCTCCTCCTCCTTCTCCTCCTCCTTCCTCCTCCTCCTCCTCCTCCTCTTCTTTGACCTCCTCTTTCTTGTTTTCGTGATATATCTTCCCTCCTGTCTTCCTTACTCCTTATAGCCCTCCAACCATCCTTCTGATGAAATTTCTCTCTCTCTCTCTCTCTCTCTCTCTCTCTCTCTCTCTCTCTCTCTCTCTCTCTCTCTCTCTCTCTCTCTCTCTCTCTCTCTCTCTCTCTCTCTCTCTCTCCTCCTTCTTCCTTCTTTATCAACCTTGCTTTCCTCTTCCTCTTCCTCTTTCTCCTGTTCCTCTTCAAATATTTCCTTCCTCTCTGCTTCTCTTCCCCTTCGTTGGTTCTTCTATATATATATATATATATATATATATATATATATATATATATATATATATATATATATATATATATATATATATATATATATATATATATATATATATATATGCACGTAATCCCGTTTCTTCCTCCTCTTCCTTTTTCTTTTTCTCTTCCTCCTCGTCCTCCTCCAGTTCCTACTTCTCTTCCTCCTACTCTCTCCTACTGCTCCTCCTCCTTCTTCAAAGCTTACTGTACTTACCTCCTTGTTCATGTTTTGGCATTTCTTTTACCTCCTTCTCCACTTCCTCCCTCTCCACTTCTTCCACTTCTTCCTCTTCCTCCTCCTCCTCCTCCTCTACTGGAGACCTTGTAACGCTCAAAGAAGGAAAGAAAAGAAGAAAAGTATGAATAGATGAACTGACACTCAAACGTGGGGACAGAGGACGAATGCACCCACTCACGCACACACACACACACACACACACACACACACACACACACACACACACACACACACACACACACACACACACAATAAAAGTATAACGTGTGTGTGTGTGTGTGTGTGTGTGTGTGTGTGTGTGTGCTCTGGGGACGTTTATGAGTGTCACTTCATCTCTTCATTTGTTTGTTTATAATTGGTTGATGCGCTCTCTCTCTCTCTCTCTCTCTCTCTCTCTCTCTCTCTCTGTTGCCGTTTTTGCTGCCGTTGTCTATTTTTTATATTTTTTTGCTTGTTGTTGTTGTTGTTGTTGTTGTTGTTGTTGTTTTCGTCTTGTCCGTTCAGGGTAAGAAAAAGTGGCTTCCATTATGAAGACAAATTCTCTCTCTCTCTCTCTCTCTCTCTCTCTCTCTCTCTCTCTCTCTCTCTCTCTCTCTCTCTCTCTCTCTCTCTCTCTCTCTCTCTCTCTCTCTCTCTCTCTCTCTCTCTCTCTCTCTCTCTCTTAAACTTTTCCATCATCAGCATATAGTTTGACCTCCTCGTCGCCTCATTTTGCATACGTTAAGAGAGAGAGAGAGAGAGAGAGAGAGAGAGAGAGAGAGAGAGAGAGAGAGAGAGAGAGCCGTATTCAGAAACGCTTTGGTCTCACAACACGACTGTTTTTCAAAGGCTCTCGTTGAAGATACTCATGTTTTTAAGGGTATTTTTATAGTTCTAGTGATGGATTGCCAAGATTCTAGTTTAACGTGAGGAGAAACTGCCTTGAAAACCTTGCTAGTCGTGTATGGGGACTTGAAAAATTGTCGTGGAGAGAGCAATGCGTTTTTTAATATGGCCGAGAGAGAGAGAGAGAGAGAGAGAGAGAAAAAAAAAAAAATTAAAAATAAGAAGAAAAGGAAATTCAAATTGATCAAATGTAATACTAGGCACATTCTTCTTGTTCTTCTTCTTCTTCTTACCTTGCTGGTCGTGTATGGGGAGAGAGAGAGAGAGAGAGAGAGAGAGAAAAAAAAAAAAGAGAGAGAGAGAGAGAGAGAGACCCTGCAAAACTGAAACACAAAACAGAAAACTAAGAAGAAAAAGATAGAAAGACAAAGTGTATAGGAAAATTGAAGAAAAGGTAAAAAAAAAAAAAATAGAGGTAAATATAGAAATTAAATAAACAACATTAAAGAATAACGTTATAAAAAGGGAAAAGGAAAAGAAAAAGGAAAATTTCGCCTCACAAGCAACAACAAATTCTTCCTTTCATAAAATGTGAGAAAATAAATGTTACTATAAAAGACACACGAAAAAAGAGGAGGAGGAGGAGGAGGAGGAGGAGGAGGAGGAGGAGGAGGAGGAGGAGGAAGAAGAAGAAGAAGAAGAAGAAGAAGAAGAAAACGAAAAAATATCGAGAAACAGTCAATATATAGAAAATACACATAACAACAACAAAAAAAATAGTAAAAAGACAACTGAAGACTTGCAAATGAAAGATAAAGAGGAGGAGGAGGAGGAGGAGGAGGAGGAGGAGGAGGAGGAGGAGGAGGAGGAGGAGGAGGAGGAGGAGAAGAAGAAGAAGAAGAAGGAGGAGGAGGAGTAGAAAGAAGCCAAACATCAGATAAGAAAACAAAGAAATAAATATAACAACAAAAATAAAAACAATAAAGGTGGAATATATGAAGGAAAACAAGGAGGAGAGGGGAGAAGGGAGAAGGGAGAAGAAGAAGAAGAAGAAGAGAAGGAAGAAGAGAAAGAGAAATAGGAGGAAGAGGAAGCGAAAAACAACAACAAAACCATAAAAAATAAAATAAGAAAAAATCACCAATTTCAGAAAAAAACGAGAAAAAAAAACATTACGAAAAAAGAAGAAAGAATAGAAAGAGTAAGAAGAGGAAGAGGAGGAAGAGGAGGAAGAAGAAGAAGAGGGAGAAGCGAATATTGGAGTCTTCTTTGTACTATTTTGTGGACAGTGGAGAGAGAGAGAGAGAGAGAGAGAGAGAGAG
>NC_059264.1:4976582-5001582 GCF_017591435.1 Portunus trituberculatus | reverse complement strand
ACTTATTGTCACCTAAACACACCTCTACTAACTCTCTATTTACCTAACGGTACACAAATATTCACACGAAAAAGTCTGAGGAAAGAATGAAAGGTGAAATATAAATGATGAATCCCATTACTACGTTATCTTCCTTCGTGGTTGTAGAATTTACAAGGACTATCCTTCAGCAACAAACTTTTTCGCTCCTCGCTAGACTCGTCTCACTAACCTTCACCAAGTCAATTGAGAAAGTGAAAAAGAAACTATTATACTTCAAATGGAAGCTTTCGAGGTCTCAATGGTATTACTAGAAAATTACAAGGAATTTCTTTTACCACCAAACTTTTCGGTTCTCACTTGATTAATTTCACTAACACACTAAGTAAATTGAGAAGGAAAGTGAAAAGAAACTATTATACTTCAAATGGAAGCTTTCAAGGTCTTAATGGCATTACTAAAAAAATTACAAGGAATGTTTTTCACTAATAAACTTTTTGGCTTCTCACTTGATTTAATTCACCAACACACACTAAGGAAATTAAGAAGGAAAATAAGAAAAAAAAATTATGCAGTAGTAAAATATACAAGATTTCAATGCCATTACTAGAAAATTTCACTAAACCACACTTGAACCAATTGAGAAAGAAAGACAGAAAAAAAAAATACGTGAAGTAGTAAAAGTATAAAAGGTTTCAATGCCATTATTTTCTGAGGCTCCCATGTGGTTTCCGAAGAGATTGGAGGAAATATTCAACATCACCAGAATCTTTTAGGGCGTGCCAGACAAACTAAACTATTCATGAAAGGCCAAGTAGTGTAGAACAAAGAGGTGTTGGCCAATACTTTACCTCATAATGGTGGACTCTGTTACCTATGTATAACTACCTCCATTATTTAACCTGTACAGTCACTTGTATTACCTCACCTGTATGTTTCTCATTATATTCTTACCTTTAAAGACACATTTACCTTAGGACTTTTACCTTTGGACACTACCTTAGGACACATTTACCTCAGGACTCTTTTACCTTAGGACTGTATTACACATATAATCATCTACATTAATTAACCTGTACAGTTACTTCTATTACCTTACCTGTGTTTATCATTGTATTCTCACCTTTTAAGACACACTTCCCTTACCTGTGTTGTCTTGCTTCCATACTTGTCATCTTACCTTACCTTACTGTATATGAGTTAAGATGTCACCTGTAGCTATGTATTTACCTGTATTTCTACCAGAGATATGCATACGTGTTACCTGATCTCGATGAATTGATTTAAAGTGTATCTCTTTGTATTTACCTGTATTTTCTAAACTAACCTTTATCTTACATGTCTTTAATTATCTTTCATCTGTCATGTCTATATCTTTTATCCTATCTGTACATTCATCTTCATTACCTTAACTATTCACAAGTTATCAGTATAGACTCAATCAAAATACACCTGTATGTTAACTTATTATTTACTTATATACATGTTCAAATACCTTTCTCATATTCACCTGTGTTATCTCACTATAACCTGTTACCTTTTGTTGCTTGCCTTCTTAGTCTGTCTCACTCAGGGTTAACACTGGGCACCTTCCTTCTGTGCGCTTTCCTCTTCGCTCGTATTCTCAAACGCTTCTGTGCCTCATCTTCTCTATTTCGAAAGCTTTATTTAAATTTTCACGAGTTTTATAAGGTGTTTTTATGTTTCTAGAGGTATATTGACAAGATTTCTGCATTATTAACTAGAGAAAAACCTCTTAACAACCCCGCTAATCATCCCTTTTTTTTCGTGTTGAGAGAGCTAGGCGTTTCTGAATATGGCAGTCTGTCTCTCCGCCCACTGTCTCTTCTTTCACTGGCTTCATAAATCTCTGGTCTTTCTCTCTTCCTCCTGCCTGGTGCATCTATTTCCAGTATCTCTCTTCCGACTTCTCTCATTCTTATTCATTCTTACCTACATATGTTCAATTAACCCCTTCAATTTTAAGACGCATTTTTTACTTTGAATTTTGGGTGTGATTAGACGATTTTATTTGCATTATGGAGGTCAGAAGATTAATGGCCAGAGTCTTCACTATTTCAATCCACAAATAAGTTTCTAAAGCTGTATAAAATCACCAAATAGTAACCAGAATGAATGTGAAAAAGCGTTATGGTACTGAAGGAGTTAAAATGCACCTGTTTTCATTTATTTAACACAAACCAGCCTTACCTTTCCTGTGTTATCTGATCAATATTCCACCATTACCTTACTTCCTTCCTCTGTGAATCACCTGCACATATATTAATTAACGCATAAGGTGTGTGTGTGTGAGTGTTTAATTCAGCCGACCCCACCTGTGGCTGGTGAGATTAATTAACGGTGTGTGCCCTATAACTTCACCTGTGTATCTTGTGGAAGTTAAAATTCACTCCGTGCTTATAAACTTCCGCCTTGTGAAATATTCCTGTCCGCCCAACTTGCATTATGCTCCGGGCGAACTCAAGTTTTTAACGAAGCAAAAATAATACGTAAGAAGAGCTCACTTATGCAGCCTCATGTTTAGTAGATGAGGTGGTGGTGAAAGGTGTGAGTGGTGGTGGTAGTGGTGGTGATAATAGTAATGGTCTGTACGTGGTGGTGGTGGTAGTAGTAGTAGTAGTAGTAGTAGTGGTGGTAATAGTGGTGAAACTCTTATTGTTTTGTATTTTGTGTCTTTATTTTGTGTGTGTGTGTGTGTGTGTGTGTGTGTGTGTGTGTGTGTGTGTTGGTTGGTCAGTCGCCATAATTAACCAAGCATCCGCCTTAATTATAAACCAGTGTCCATGAGAGAGAGAGAGAGAGAGAGAGAGAGAGAGAGAGAGAGAGAGAGAGAGAGAGATTTCAGTGCTAATTCTCATGTGTCAGTGTGGCCTTAGCTGAGATATATTAGTAGTTAATTCACTCGCCTCTCTCTCTCTCTCTCTCTCTCTCTC
Organism: Portunus trituberculatus; assembly: GCF_017591435.1. Classification (NCBI taxonomy): domain Eukaryota; kingdom Metazoa; phylum Arthropoda; class Malacostraca; order Decapoda; family Portunidae; genus Portunus; species Portunus trituberculatus. The sequence continues at coordinate 4,998,649 of NC_059264.1, read as the reverse complement.
TCTCTCTCTCTCTCTCTCTCTCTCTCTCTCTCTCTCTCTCTGTTTTCAACCTCAATACGAATAGAAATGAAAGGAGATTATGTGAATAGTGTGTAATTTCTCTTTCATCCTCCTCCTCCTCCTCCTCCTCCTCCTGCTCTGCTATCTAAGGCACGCCAGATGTACAAGTTACCAGGTGTAAAAATTACATTACCAGGAACGTGGGATCAGCAAGGCTTAGCAAGGCGCGACTCCACGTGCATGTAGATAAGGCGCACGCACACGCGCACACACACACACACACACACACACACACACACACACACACACACACACACACACACACACACACACACACATAAATGTTTAACACAACGGAATTGCATTTGCAGACTGGAACGTACACACACACACACACACACACACACACACACACACACACACACACACACACACACACGTACGTTCGAATTTGGCCGCAAGACAGTGGTTATATACACACACATACATGCATACATACATATCATGAGAGAGAGAGAGAGAGAGAGAGAGAGAGAGAGAGAGAGAGAGAGAGAGAGAGAGAATGGCCACACAACACAACACAGTCTCGCCTTCACTCGATTGCATCTAAATGGCATCTGAACCTCCTCTTGCTTCTCCTCTTCCTCTTATTCCTCTTCCCATACTCTTTTCTTCTTCCTATTTCTTTTCTCTCCATTTATTTGTTTGTATTCAATTTTCTTCCATTTTCATGATTATTTATGCTCTTATAATTCCTCTTTTCTTTTTTATTGTATCTCCTTTTATTCTCTTTTTTTCTATTTTGTCTTCTATTTTTTTTTTAATTCGTTTCTTATTCCATTTATTTTCCTCTCAAATTTTCTCTCTTTCTCTATTCTCTCGTCTCTTTTTCTCTCCATCTCTTCTTCTTCCTCTTTTTTGTTTTTGTTTTGAATTATGTTTCTCCTCTCTCTCTCTCTCTCTCTCTCTCTCTCTCTCTCTCTCTCTCTCTCTCTCTCTCATCCTTTCCTCTTCCTTGTTTTTCTTCTTCATATTCATAATTTTCTTGTCTTTTTTCCCACTTTTTATTTGTATTTTCTATTTTCTTTCTTCCTCTTTCTCGTATTTCTTCTCTAACTACTTTTTAATTCCCGTTTTACCACCACCACCACCACCTCCTCCTCCTCCTCCTCCTCCTCCTCCTCCTCCTCCTCCTCCTCCTTTTCTTCCTCTTCCCCTGATTCGATTAATAATTTTTTCCCTCCTTGAAAAAGCAAACAATTAAGTAAACACGAATTAAGAAAGTTAATCCAACAGCTCCTCTCTCTCTCTCTCTCTCTCTCTCTCTCTCTCTCTCTCTCTCTTGCTTTCCTTCTTTTTCTGCTTCCTCCCTCCTTCATCCTCTTTCCTTCTTTCTTTTTTTTCCTTTTCATATTTTCTTTACTTTTTCTTATTATTTATTTTAGCTTTCCATTATTCCACCTGTTTGTCTGTGCATCTGTCTGTCTGTCTGTCTGTCTGTCTGTCTGTCTGTCTTTGTCTGTCTGTCTGTCTGTCTGTCTGTCTGTCTGTCTGTTTTAGTATAAAAACAAGAAAAAAGAAAATGAAATAAAGAGAAAAGAAAAGTGTGAAATGTAGAAATTATAACACTGAATTTACACACACACACACACACACACACACACACACACACACACACACACACACACACACACACACACACACACACACACACACACACACACACACACACGCCCGGTAGTTCAGTGGTTAGAGCGCTGGCTTCACAAGCCAGAGGACCGGGGTTCGATTCCCTGGCCGGGTGGAGATATTTGGGTGTGTCTCCTTTGACGTGTAGGTGGTGTTCACCTAGCAGTGAGTAGGTACGGGATGTAAATCGAAGAGTTGTGACCTTGTTGTCCCGGTGTGTGGTGTGTGCCTGGTCTCAGGCCTATCCCAAGATCGGAAATAATGAGCTCTGAGCTCGTTCCGTAGGGTAACGTCTGGCTGTCTCGTCAGAGACTGCAGCAGATCAAACAGTGAAACACACACATTGAAAGAAAATGCCAAAAAGAGGTAATGTATGAAATATGATGGAAATACCTCATAATCTCTCTCTCTCTCTCTCTCTCTCTCTCTCTCTCTCTCTCTCTCTCTCTCTCTCTCTCTCTCTCTCAATATGTACTTATTTTTCCATTTACATTTCAAATCTCTTAATTTACTTCCTATCCTTTTTCTTTCTTTCCTTCCTTCTTCTTCCTCTTCCTCCTCCTCCTCCTCCTCCTCCTCCTCCTCCTCCTTGATCCCATTGTAGGTGGAATTGAAATATGCAGACCTTTTAAAACGCTTCCGATAAGGCGTCCGAGATATGGAAATAAATAGAAGAGAGAGAGAGAGAGAGAGAGAGAGAGAGAGAGAGAGAGAGAGTGTGTATTATGATTTCGTTATATATAAGTATAGATTTTCAATAGAGAATTTCATACGGAGAGAGAGAGAGAGAGAGAGAGAGAGAGAGAGAGAGAGAGAGAGAGAGAGAGAGAGAGAGAGAGAGAGAGAGAGAGAGAGAGAGAGAGAGAGAGAGAGAGAGAGAGATTATCAGGTTTTTCCTTCATATTTCATACATCATTTTTTTTATTTTCTTTTTCTGTGTGTGTGTGTGTGTGTGTGTGTGTGTGTGTGTGTGTGTGTGTGTGTGTGTGTGTGTGTGAGTGTTTAAATTCAGTGATATGATTTCTACATTTCACTCATTCCTTCTTTCTTTTCTCTTTCTTCTTTTCCCATTTTCTCCTCATTTTTTTTCATTTCGGTTTTATGATACAATATTCACATAGATATAACCAAACGAGAGTAGTAGAAAGAAGAAGAAGAGGAGGAGGAGGAGGAGGAGGAGGAGGAGGAGGAGGAAGAGGAAGAGAGGGAGAAAAAAATAAAAAAAAATTGCAAAATAAGAGAAAATGAAAGACGAAACAACAACAACGATAAGAACAAGAGGAAGAAAGATAAGAGTGAGGAGGAAATGGAGGAGGAAGAGGAGGAAGAGGAGGAGGAGGAAAAGGAAAAGTAGGAAGTTCATAAAATATTAAAGTAATAAACGAAGGAGGAAGAAAAACAAATTAAGAGGAAGATAGAGAATCGAAGGAAAGAAAGAAAGAGGAGGAGGAAGAGGAGGAGGAGGAGGAGGAGGAGGAGGAGGAGGAGGAGGAGGAGGAGGAGGAGGAGGAGGAAGGGGAGAAGAAGTTAGGTATAGATAAGAAAAAAAGAAAGATGAGAATGGGAAAGGATGAAAAATAGTTGATAGGGAACGAAATAGGAAAAAGGAAATTAGAAAACAAGAGAGAGAGAGAGAGAGAGAGAGAGAGAGAGAGAGAGAGAGAGAGAGAGAGAGAGAGTAAAACTGAAATGGAAACTGAGAAAGGACAGAAAAACAACGAACAGAAAATTGAGACGAAAACAAGAAAGAGAAAGAAAAAAAACAAGAAAATAATTAATGAAATGAAGAAAACTGAGAAAAGAGAAAGAAAGAAATAAAAAGAAAAAGATGAAAGAAAATAAAGAAGAGAACACGGAAGAAAGGAAACAAGGGAAAAAATGATCACACACACACACACACACACACACACACACACACACACACACACACACCAAAAAGCAATTAAGGTAAAACAAGCCAAATTTCACACACCTGTCCTTAAGATTAATCACGAGACAGGTGTACAAATGTTGACTCTGCTAATACCTGAAGGAGGAGGAGGAGGAGGAGGAGGAGGAGGTGGTGGTGGTGGTGGTGGTGGTGGAAAAAAAAAAAGAAGGAAGAAGAAGAGGAGGAAGAGAAAGAAGAAGAGGAGGAGGTAGAAGAGGAGGAGGAGGAGGAGGAAGAGGAGGAGGAGGAGGAGGAGGAGGAGGAGGAGGAGGAGGAGGAGGAGGAGGAGGAGACCAGGATGACCAGGAGGACGGAAGAGGAGTAGAGAGAGACCAGAGATGAGAGAGAGAGAGAGAGAGAGAGAGAGAGAGAGAGAGAGAGAGAGAGAGAGAGAGAGAGAGAGAGAGAGAGAGAGAGAGAGAGAGAGAGAGAGAGAAAGAGAGGAAGAGAAGTCACATTAACCCGGAGATGAAAGAGGAAATAGCAAAGTTAGAGAGAGAGAGAGAGAGAGAGAGAGAGAGAGAGAGAGAGAGAGAGAGAGATAATAAAGACACATCTCACCCGAAGGGAAAAGTGAGAGAAGAGAGGAAGGAGGTAGAGGCAATATCTTGGGAGGAGGAGGAGGAGGAGGAGGAGGAGGAGGAGGAGGAAAAAAAAGATGAAGAAGAAGAAAAAGAAAGAAGAAGAAGAAGAAGAAGAAGAAGAAGAAAAAAGAAAAAAGAAGAAAGAAAAGAAGAAGAAAAAAGAAGAAGAAGAAGAAGAAAAGAAGAAGAGGTAGAGAAGATGACAACAGAAATAGAGAGAAAACAAAAAAGAAATGGAAAAGGAATCAAAACAAGTAAAGTAAGAAGGAAGGAGAGAAAGTGAGAAAGAAAGAAAGAAAGAAAGAAAGGAGGAAAGAAAAAGCAATACGCAATATTTTGATTTGATATGGATTGGAAATGTATGCTCTCTCTCTCTCTCTCTCTCTCTCTCTCTCTCTCTCTCTCTCTCTCTCTCTCTCTCTCTCTCTCTCTCTCTCTCTCTCTCCATAATTCCATCATCCTCTTTGTCATCATCTTCCTTCCATTTATTATCTCTTGGTGTCTTCTTTCTCTCTCTTTCTTTTCTTTCTTTTCTTTCATTTCCTTTGTGTATTATTATTCCATTTGCTTCCACCGATCATGTGTTAAGTCTCTCTCTCTCTCTCTCTCTCTCTCTCTCTCTCTCTCTCTCTCTCTCTCTCTCTCTCTCTCTCTCTCTCTCTCTCTCAAATTATATCCGAATGCCAACATATTGCCCTGATTGTGTGTGTGTGAGAGAGAGAGAGAGAGAGAGAGAGAGAGAGAGAGAGAGAGAGAGAGAGAGAGAGAGGTAAGAATGAAGCATGATAAAGAATGTGGGTGGAAGAAGGAAAAATGTAAAGAGAGGATGAGTCACACACACACACACACACACACACACACACACACACACACACACACACACACACACACACACACACACACACACGAAGGAAGTAATAGGAAGGAAAAAAACATTGGAAAGGAAAAAACAGGATAAAAATAAGAAAAAAAAGAAAGTTATAAGAGAGTTTTGAAGAGGAGGAGGAGGATGAGGAGGAGGAGGAGGAGGAGGAGGAGGAGAAGAGAAGAAGAAGAAGAGGAGGAGAATTGTGATGAAATAAGAGATGAAAAGAGGAAAAGGAGGAAGATTTTAAGGTGGAGAAAGAGGAATAATGGAGAAAAATGAGGAGGAAGAAGAAGAGGAAGAGGAGGGGGAGGAGGAGGAGGAAGAGGAGGAGGTCAGGGAACACGAAAAGAAGATTGGATTGCAAATATAGGTTTTGTTTGAGATGGATATGTCCTCTCTCTCTCTCTCTCTCTCTCTCTCTCTCTCTCTCTCTCTCTCTCTCTCTCTCTCTTCTCTCTCTTTCTTTTCTCTTCTCTCTTCTCTTCTTCTCTTCTCTCTCTTCTTCTCTCTTCTCTTCTCTCTCTCTCTCTCTCTCTCTCTCTCTCTCTCTCTCTCTCTCTCTCTCTCTCTCTCTCTCTCTCTCTCTCTCTCTCTCCTCTACTTACTCTCTCTCTCTCTCTCTCTCTCTTATGTTTGACTCTCTTCTCACCTGCCGTCATTACCTTCACTCCCACACTCATCCGACCTACCTTTCATCCCCTTACCTATCTCATTACCACCACACCGTTCCTGCCTACCCCTCATTTCACCTCAAAGCTTCGTCAAAGTAACTCCAGACAGATGAGCCTTGGAACAACCTTGATCCCCTTGAAGTGTTTACCCATAAGCACAGTTTTTTTTCCCCCATAAGGCTTTCAGTGTACCTCCAGCTGTACCTTGCAGTAACATAAACTCCCTTGACATAGTACTTTTGAAATCGTCTGTTGCCAATTTTTCAGCATTATGGCCTTCAAGGTGGTGTTGGTAAGGAGATTTCTAAATAGTTCAGTGGGTGTTGAGATGTATGTATATTTTTTTGGAGAAAAGAGAAGGAAGAAAAAAAGAGATGATAAATATGACGCCAGCTAGTCAGTTTTAGTATGATTGTTGTGAAGCCTTCCTGTTAAGTCTCTCACAGCTACAGGCAACAGGTAACACCAACAGAAACAATGTGTGAACTCTTTATAAGCATCTGCAAAAAAAAGTTAGCGATGAAGAAGATCACATTTTGCTATTTTGCTCAGTTCGGAGATTGGGTGTGGCTGTAGAACGAGTAAAGGTGTCTTGTATTAATTGATGATGCGAAAAGATGTACAAAATGACAATAGAAAAGTTAAGAAAGGTCAAGTCAAAGGAAAGGAAAAAGAACAGAAGAAAAATAAGATGACAGCTTTTAAATTTTAGTACCATTGTCTTAAAATTCTCCTGTCAGTTCTTGCACCGCTATAGGCAACAATCAGCACCAACGGAAGCAATGCGTGAACTCTTTATAAGCATCTATAAAAGTTAGCAATGAAAAAGAACACATTTTGCTATTTTCCTTATTTCAGAGATTGAATGTGGCTGAAGAACGAGTAAAGGTGTCTCGGATTAATTGATGATGCGAGAAAGTGGCAATAGAAGAATTAAGAGTTCAAATCGTAGGAAGGGCAAAGTAGTAGGAAGGGCAAAGTACAGTAGTAGACATTGAGTTCCAGAGTTCCCAGTAGAAGTAACATTGATTCTTTTAAGGTCGAGGTGAAGACTTGTTTCACTTCTTTCCCTCTTGGTGTAAAATATAGAGAAGCACAATTTTAACTATGCGTGGGTTATATTAGACCTTGAACTATTTTTAGGTAAAGATTTAATTAGGTGCACTTCATCTTAACCTTCTATTACATTTATATTAGTCACTATGTTGGTGTATATAGATAATGATAGCTATTTTATTATATTGTATTTGTTGTTAAAAATTCTGATCTATTTACTTTCAAGGTTTAGTTGTATTTCATCTTACCTGAACCTTTTATCACATTTGTACTAGTTATTATGTAAGTGTATATAGATAAAGATAGCCATTTGTTTATATTGTATTTGCTGTTAATGATTTTGAACTATTTACCTTAAAAATTTCATTAATTGTGCTTCATCTAAACCTTGCATTACACTTGTTTTCGTCACTGTATAGGTGTATGTATGTAGGCACAGATTCCTATTTGATTATGTTATATTTGCTGTTAAGAATTTTGAACTATTTATTTTAAAGATAAAATTAGTTCAACTTTATCTTAACTTTACATTTATATTACTTAGGTGTATATAGGTAAAGATTTCCATTTGCTTATATTGTATTTCCTGTTAAGGGTTTTCAACTGTTTATTTTATAGATTTGACTGATTGAACTTCATCTTAACCTTGCATTACAGTTAAGTGGATCTTTTTTAAGTGAGCCTTTTTTTATCGTTTTTTTTTTTTGTCGTTGTCTTCCCTACATAAAAAAAAAAATCCTTAGTTCTGATGTGTATATAGGTAAATCTTGCTATTTGATTATGCTGTATTTGCTGTTAAGGGTTTTGAGGCCCTTGGAAGCATGTCGATGTCCTTGAGGCAGTGGAGAAAGTGTCCTGCTTCCTAAAGGCTTCTAGGTATTCAAGGGAGGACGACCCCTGGAGAAACATTGATCCACTTAAAGTATTCGTGAACGTACCTGCAATATTTTCCCTCTTCGTGTAAAGTGAGGGAAGGCAGAATTTAAAGTTAGTGTTACTGTATTCTATTTTAGAGAATACATTATAAATTACAGTATATACATTGCTCTTCATTTGTTTAAGTTTTTTACTTGTATTTTGACTTTAGCTACTGAAATTTTAGGCATAATTTACATTTTTTAAAACACCAAAAGTACTGAACCGTGAACAGAAATTGAAGTAACATTGATCTTACATTTCATTATCTTCAGTTTACAAGATGCCAGTATGTAATTATGTATGTAATAGTAGCAACTGAAATATTAAGCGTTTCGTACATATTTTTAAAACACTCAAAGTAATAAACCTTGAAAAGAAACTGAAACAGCACTTCTTACATTTCCTTACCTTCAATATACAAGATACCAATATACAACTACCTATTTCATCTTACCTGCTGAAATTTCAAGCATATATTACATCTTTTTAAAAAACACTCAAAGTACTGAATTTTGAATAAACATTGAAATAACACTTATCTTACACTTTATTAGCTTCAATTTACAAGATACCAGTACACAACTATCTATTTAAAACCAGCTACTGAAATACTAAGCATACTCTACATTTTTAAAACACTCCAGCCTAAAAATAAACTATAGAAATAACACTCTTACACTTCCTTATGTTTTGCTCTCACCATCACTACTTTTCAAAGGTTCTAGTTGAAGAGAATGGTGTTTTTAAGAGTATTTGTGTGGTTCTGGTGATGGATTGGCAAGATATTTAGTTTATCATAAGAAGGAACTGTCTTAACAACCCGGCTAATTGTCTCTCTGGAGTTAGGAAATCGTCGTGGTGAGAGTGCATGGATTTTTTTGGCCTATATTCTGCAACACTCCGGCGCCAGACCTTCACTGTTATTAAAGGATTGTAGATGAAGTGACACGGGTTTTCAAGGACGTTTCTGTAATTCTAGTGACATGTTAACAAGTTTTCTGCATTATGAACAGAACAAATACTCTTTAGAACTCGGCTGATCGTCTCTGTGGTGTTTGCAAATGGTCGCGGTGAGAGAGAGAGAGAGAGAGAGAGAGAGAGAGAGAGAGAGAGAGAGAGAGAGAGAGAGAAGCGTTTCTGAATATAGCATTTTTTTATCTCTGCTACTGAAAGATTAACCATACTCTACATTTCACTTCACTTCTTTTATTTCTTCTTTAGTTTGTCTTCACAGTTTCCCGTCTTAACCCTTTCAGTACCATAAAGAGTTTCCATATTCATTTTGCCTACTTTCTGGTGATTTAATACAGCTTCAGAAACTCAAGGGGGATTAAAATAGTGAAAACTCTGGCCATTAATCTTTTGACCTCCATAAACCCTTCCTAGTGTCAATAAAATGGTCTAATCACACCCGAAACTCAAGGTAAAGATGCCTCTCAGTACTGAAAGGGTTAAGACACTCAAGCTTTGAAAAAATCGTAAAAAAAACCCCTTATCATATGAGTATAGTAAAGAAACACTCGTCTCTAAGTCACAAACTATTAATATACACTGCCACCGACGCTGTAGTGATGAAAGACGACAAAGAAGTCTTGCAATCATCATCCGGTCTACATTGGCGGGACTCAAATTATTATCTGATTTGGACAAGTTTCCCCTTCTAATTAATCTGTGCTGCCTCCGTTTTCTTTGATCTTGTTGCTTTTTTTCATTGATGGTGGTGGTATTTGTGGCTAATTAGAGAGGATGAGGAGAGTAATGCTGCTTCCTGAAGAGAGAGAGAGAGAGAGAGAGAGAGAGAGAGAGAGAGAGAGAGAGAGAGAAATTTCCTTCGAGTTTGTTTATAAAATTTTATTCCTTTTCCTTTCTTTCCATTTTCTGTTGTTTTTTTTTCTTCATTTTCTGATGTTTAATTAATTTTGATTTTTTTTTTGTTGTTTTCTTTTCCAAGTTTAGCATTTTTATGTAAAGTCTCTCTCTCTCTCTCTCTCTCTCTCTCTCTCTCTCTCTCTCTCTCTCTCACTAACGCAAACTCAATAATATTGATAACAACAACAACAACAGCTACAATAATAATAATAATAATAATAATAATAATAATAATAATAATAATAATAATAATAATAATAATAATAATAATAATAATAATAACAATAACAATAACAATAACACTGCACGTGGATGTCTGTACTAATGAAGGCACTTACCGACTAAACTAATTACGTCATCCAATTAATTTTTAATGATTTTTGTCGCGGGAAACCGACGGAAGATGAAAGGCTGGAGAGGAAATAATTAACGAAGATGTTTTTTTTTTTGGTAACAGTGTGAGGTGGTGGTGGTGGTGGTGGGGGTGGTAGTTATAGTAGTAGTAGTCATCACAATAATCCTTCCCCTTCCTATTTTCCTCCTCCTTCTCCAACAAGTCGTATAAGGAACGACTGGAAGCATTAAATCTATTCAGCTTAACAAAGCTCAGGATAAGAGGAGAGATAATTAAAGTTTTCAAAATTTTTCAGGAATATAACAACCTTGATGTAAATAAATATTTTACCATTGATCATTCCACTACGACAAGGAATAATGGATTTAAAATTACACCAAAACGCTTCAAAACCCACGAGGCAAAGCACTTTTCTTTAATAGAATTGTTAACATTTGGAATAAGCTTCCTTCAGAAATAGTAAACAGTACTTCCATTGCATCATTCAAAAACAAAATTGATAAATATTTAAAGAATAACCCCCAACAAGCTCTCTTCTTGTCCGAATAATTAAACATTATATTAGTATAACAATTATTTTGTGTAACTTTCTTATAGATAGATATGTAGAGTTCACCGTAGGCTGAATAATAGAATCTCCTTTCATCCTTTCCTGTGAAAATTCCATGTCAGTTTTTCCATACTGCATGGTACTTTTCAAACTATTTTCCATGCCAGCGAAAGCTGGAGGGAGTGGTGGGTGGGGAGGAGCCTTCTCCTGTACTGTCCTGTCTCTCTTATATGTAGCCAGTTAGAAGTAGTTATCAAACAGCCTCGAAAGGACCAAGAGGTCTGTTGCTGTTTGGTTTTCCTTTGTATCCTTTGTATTCTTTCTTCTCCTTCTCCTTCTCCTCTTTTCCCTTTTCCTTTTCCCCTTCTTCTTCTTCTCCTTCTCCTTTTCCTTTTCCTTTTTCCTTTTGCTTTTGCTTTTTCTCCTTCTCTTTCTCCTTCTCTTTCTCCTCCTCCTCCTCCTCCTCCTCCTCCTCCTCCTCTTCCTCCTCCTCCTCCTCTCGTTACAGATACTCTGTTAGAACTCTTTACTCATTAAAATTAGCAACTACTACTACTACTACTACTACTACTACTACTACTACTACTACCATCACCACCACAACAACTACCACTACCAACAACAATAATACCAATACGAAGAAAATGCAGTAATTCCGTTTTCTTTCTCATGGGAGTCTTAAGTATTTCCTTGAATCTGCCTCGGGAAAGTTGTGACATGTGGCTTCTCTTTTGAAACACTTCCAGGATGAGATGATGATGATGATGATGATGATGATGATGATGATGATGATGATGATGTGTGTGTGTGTGTGTGTGTGTGTGTGTGTGTGTCTTTGTTGTACTCATTCATAACTCTAAAAATTTTTAATACTTGTTTATCTTTATTTTTTATTTTCTAATTTTTAGTGATAGTAATGATAATAATGGTAGTAGTAGTAGTAGTAGTAGTAGTAGTAGTAGTAGTAGTAGTAGTAGTAGTAGTAGTAGTAGTAGTAGCAGTAGTAGTAGTAGCAGCAGTAGTAGTAGTAGTAGTAGTAGTAGTAGTAGTAGTAGTAGTAGTAGTAGTAGTAGCAGCAGTAGTAGTAGTAGTAGTAGTAGTAGTAGGTGCGATAATGGTAGTAATAATGATAATGATAATAGTAATAGTAATAATAGTAATAATGATAATAATAATAATGATAATAATAAGAACAATGGCAAAAATAACAACAACAATAATGATAATAATAATAATAATAATAATAATAATAATAATAATAATAATGATAACAGTGCAATCTAGTTTTATTCTGTTGGAACATTTTAATAATGTAGAAATCTTGCATCATATTTTCAAGCATTTCTCTTATTGCCAAGATTCTCTCTCTCTCTCTCTCTCTCTCTCTCTCTCTCTCTCTCTCTCTCTCTCTCTCTCTCTCTCAGAACTAGACTACAAGTTTTTTTCATTTTTCCACCCCGTAACATTTCTCTCCACTGTATCAAAAAAAGGGCAAAAAAAAAAAAAAAACGTTTAAAAGTCCAAAGTGTGTAAATATGTTTTGCATTTTTCCCCACGTTATTAATGGCAATGTAATTAAATGACCCTCAGAATTAATGCCAGTAAAAATTATCTGGACGTGAAACTCTTGCTAACTTCCTAACTCACTGTCTTTCTAACTTACTGTCACTCTAAATCAGTGTTCGTAACTTCCTAATTTAACTAACTGTCCTTCTAACTTCCAGTCTACCTAACTTCATAACCTACTTAACTAACTCTTCTTAAACTTCCAGTCTTACTAACTCCGTCTTCCAAACTTCCTAGCTTCCTAACTTATAGTCTTACCAATTTGATAAAATATGTAAGATAACTGCACAAGGCTTTCTTCTTCCTCTCACTCTTATTCTGTCCAACTCATTAATGCAAGAGTTAACCAGTACTCTCAATCATTCATGCCTTCCTCAGGTACACTCTGGAACTCCCTGCCTGTGTCTCTACTTCCACCTTCCTATGATTTGACCATTTGAGAGGGAGGTTTCAAGACATTTATCCCTGACTTTTGGCTAACCCTTTCGGATCTATAAGGGGACTGGCAACTAAGTGGGCCATTCTGTATTTTTTTGGGGGGTTGCCCTTTGCCAGTTTTCTCCTCTTACATAGAAAGGAAAAAGGCAAAAAACTGAGTCATTTATGAAGATGAACCATGAAGTTGTTACTGTGATCTGTCTCGTAACTGTCAACTGTTCTCTAATGTTCTGTGGTGTGGCTGTAACTGTTCTCTAGTGTTCTCTGCTGTGGCTGTGACCTGTTCTCTAGTGTTCTCTGCTGTGGCTGTGACCTGTTCTCTAGTGTTCTCTGCTGTGGCTGTGACCTGTTCTCTAGTGTTCTCTGCTGTGGCTGTGACCTGTTCTCTAGTGTTCTCTGCTGTGGCTGTGACCTGTTCTCTAGTGTTCTCTGCTGTGGCTGTGACCTGTTTTCTAGTGTTCTCTGCTGTGGCTGTGACCTGTTCTCTAGTGTTCTCTGCTGTGGTTGTGACCTGTTCTCTAGTGTTCTCTGCTGTGGCTGTGACCTGTTCTCTAGTGTTCTCTGCTGTGGCTGTGACCTGTTCTCTAGTGTTCTCTGCTGTGGCTGTGACCTGTTCTCTAGTGTTCTCTGCTGTGGCTGTGTCCTGTTCTCTAGTGTCCTCTGCTGTGGCTGTGTCCTGTTCTCTAGTGTTCAATGGTGTGGCTGTGACCTGTACTCTAGTGTTCTCTGCTGTGGCTGTGACCTGTTCTCTAGTGTTCTCTGCTGTGGCTGTGACCTGTTCTCTAGTGTTCTCTGCTGTGGCTGTGACCTGTTCTCTAGTGTTCTCTGCTGTGGCTGTGTCCTGTTCTCTAGTGTCCTCTGCTGTGGCTGTGTCCTGTTCTCTAGTGTTCAATGGTGTGGCTGTGACCTGTACTCTAGTGTTCTCTTCTGTGGCTGTGACCTATTCTCTAGTGTTCTTTGTGGTAACTGTGACCTCTGACCTCTGTAACGCTTCTTCACAACTCTTTGCTGCATTACTGTGGCGCTTCTCTCTGGTGACATGGTTCAGTTACCTGGTGGTGTGTGGCAAGGCATCATTACCTGCTTTGTGGAGACTTCATCCTTCTACCACAGTAAAGGAAGAGTTGAAGAAGTAGTTGTGGTGGTGGTGGTGGTGGTGGTGGTGGTGAAGGGAGAAAAGATAGAAATTAATGGTTGAAGAAATAGTGGTGGTATTGGTGGTGGTGGTGGTGAAGGCAAAGGAGATAGAGATAATCAGGGAAATCTAGGAATGAATATAAAGAAGAAAAAAACGAATGAATAATATAGAAAATAAAAGAAATAATTAACAAACAAACATAAATAAATAAGAGCAAAGGAAATAAAAATAATGACGGAAATCTAGAAGTGAATAGAGAGAAGAAAAAATAAATGAAAAAATTAGTACATACGAAAATAAGAACAAGTAAATAGAAATGATTAATAAAGGGACATAAATAAATCAGAAAGTAAATTAAAGTGTGTAGCTCACCTGATGCATTATTCTAACCCTTTCCTCTGCTGTGTACAAAACTCACGACTCTAAAACCTCTCCTTCTGCATTATTTTAACCCTTTCCTCATCTGTGTACAAAACTCACGACTCTAAAACCTCTCCTTCTGCATTATTTTAACCCTTTCCTCTGCTGTGTACAAAACTCACGACTCTAAAACCTCTCCTGCTGCATTATTCTAACCCTTTCCTCTGCTGTGTACAAAACTCACGACTCTAAAACCTCTCCTTCTGCATTATTTTAACCCTTTCCTCTGCTGTGTACAAAACTCACGACTCTAAAACCTCTCCTGCTGCATTATTTAACCCTTTCCTCTGCTGTGTACAAAACTCACGACTCTAAAATCTTCTGCTTCATTATTTTAACCCTTTCCTCTGCTGTGTACAAAACTCACGACTCTAAAACCTTCTGCTTCATTATTTTAACCCTTTCTCTGCTGTGTACAACAACTCACGACTCTGAAACCTCTCCTGCTTCATTATTTTAACCCTTTCAGCTGCTGTGTACAACAACTCACGACTCGAAAAGCAATGTATGGTTTATGAACATCTACAAAATAAAAGAAAGAAGTAAAAGAGTAATTGAACCTTATCTGTGTGTACTAAACAAGACGGTTTTACGACGGGACATTACGGGTAGCAAGTGACTTAAGTGCTGGCAAAACTCCTGACCTTTGACCCTTATTTAAGATTATATGTACATGCATTCACTCTTGGTTATTCAGCTAGCTTAGGTCCACCTCTATGTATATTTAAAATGCCTCTTAGTTAATTAAAGACAGTGTATTATATATGAACACACAAAAACGAGAGAGAGAGAGAGAGAGAGAGAGAGAGAGAGAGAGAGAGAGAGAGAGAGAGAGAGAGAGAGAGAGAGAAGTAAAATGATAATAGTAGATTTAGTAGCAAAATTAAAAAGTGTATTATTTATCAACATCTACAAGAGAGAGAGAGAGAGAGAGAGAGAGAGAGAGAGAGAGAGAGAGAGAGAGAGAGAGAGAGAGAGAGAGAGAGTAAGATGATAATGATAATAGATTTAGTCGCAAAATAAAATAAAAATATTGTATTATATTATGAACATCTACAAAATAAGAAGCAAAACAATAATAGATTTTAGAAATGCTTACAGAACAAGAAAAAAGAAAAAAAAGAAAAAAGTGTTAGTGTGGACAGTAATTAAAGCAAGATGTGATGAATAAAAGAGTTCTAATATTTTTTTTTTTTCATTTTTTTCATGTCAATCTTTTCATTTCTAGTTTTTTTTTTTTATGAGTATCGAGTGTGAGATTCCTGATGAGTTAATGGTGAGCTTTTAATTTTCCTTTCTCTTTTTTTTTATTTACCTTTATTTATTTACCTTTTTATTCATTCACTCATTTATTTTCCGATTTACTCAAGTTTATTCATTCATTTTTCTTGTTTTGCTTGCTTTCAAATTTTTTTTTTGTTTTTTCTCGTTTTTTCTTGTTTATGAATCGTTATTTTGAGATTTGGCAGTTCATTTTATTTTCTCTAGTCTTTTTTTTTTTTTTAACTTCTGATTTCTGTTTTTACGTGTTTTATGAAGTTGACACCATTTTTTTTTCTTGCATATTCATGTTTTCGTTTATTGCCAGAGTTTTATATTTTCTGTAATTTGCTTCAATTTTTTTTTTATATTCATGTTTTCCTCTTCTATTTTTTCATCTATTTATTTTTATTTTATCTTGAGTGTGAAATCTCTCTCTCTCTCTTTTTCTTTATCTTTTTTACTATTTTTTTTCTTTTGAGTTTGTGGTGATTTTTTCTTCATATTTTCCTCACATTTAATTCTTTGCTTTTATTTATTTTTATTTTGTGGTCGTGTTTTGGTTTGTTATTTTCGCTTCTTGCTATATTCTTTTTATCTTTTCTCTTTTCTTTATTCTTCTTCTTTTCTTTCTTAATTCTTTTGTATTCTTTGTATTTTCTGTATCGTATCACTGTTTAATTTTTTTTTTTTATTGATTGTTTTTATTATTGTTTGTGTTTTTAACTGGGACGCATTTTTACCTTGAGTTTTGGTGTGATTAGACAATTTTCTTGACATTACGAAGGGTCTATGGAGGTCAGAAGATTAATGCACTTAGTCTTCACTGTTTTAATTCCCCACATAAGTTTCTGAAGCTGCATAGAATCACCAAATAGAAAGCAGAATTAATATGAAAGCGTGTCCTGGTACTGAAGGGGTTAAGAGCATTACCATATTCCTTTAATTTCTTCTTTTCTCTGTTTTTTTCTTTCCCAGTTTAGCTCATTTTGTAGAATCTGAAGCATGTCTTGTGTTTTTCCTCTCAATATTTTTTTTAGTACATTTATTATATTTTTTATCGGGTTAATTATATCATTACTTATCATTCCCAGAAATTTATCCCTTATTTTTCCTTCTCATGGTCTAAAATTAAGTAAGTAGACAAAGAGAAGTTCACGTGTCAAGAACTCTCATTTAAACTCTCTTCTTTAGCTGCAGATTTGATGATGATGATGATGATGATGGTGGTGGTGGTGATGATGGTGGTGGTGGTGGGTGGTGATGATGATGATGATGATGATGATAGTGAAGACAATCCAAAAAGAGGAAAAAAAAGTTCTGCATTTTTCCTCTCAGATCGTACACATTATTTCCCCTCCTTGACTTCCAGCATTCTCTCTCTCTCTCTCTCTCTCTCTCTCTCTCTCTCTCTCTCTCTCTCTCTCCTCTCTCGTTGTTTTTTCTCGTATTATCATCTCTTTTTTTTTCTAATTTCCATGGAAGTGCTGATGACTATGATGATGACGTCACTTCTTTCCAAATTGTCGTGAAATGTTTGCTTCTCAGATTTCTTCATTTTTAGCGTTTGATTTCCGTGCCTCTCAGAAATTTCCAGTTTGTTTTTCTATTTGTTTTTCTTTTTTTTTTCCTGTGTTGTCTTGTTTCTAATATTATATTTTCTTCATTTCGTTTTTTTTTTCGGGAAATTTTTTTTTATCTATTTTTTTTCTTGTTTCTAATTTTGTATTTTCTTAATTTTCTTTCAGTTTTTTTTTCAGGTCTTTTTTTTTTTTGTTTTTTGTTCTATTTTGTTTTGTTTCCATTATTTTCTTTATATTTTAATGCTTTCCAGAATTTTCATTTTTTTCATATAGGTGTTTTGTTATTTTTGTTTATTTCAGTTTTACCTTGTTTCTTTTATTTCCTTCATTCTCTTTTGTTCATTTTTTTATGTCTATTTTTGTGTTTTTTTTCGATTATTTTAAGTTTTATTGAATGCTATTTCTATTTCAGTTTTTTTTTGTAGTATTTTCTTTTCTTCACAATATTTCCTGAAAACTCAACATTTTTCTATATTTTCTTAATCTTTTCATAAAGTCCACTATTTTTCATGTCCTTTCACTTGCATTTCTTTTCTACTAAGTTATTAAAAAGTCACTAAATATTCTCTCTAATCTTTATATTTTCCTGTATTTTCCTTATTTTTCCTCCTGACCCCACAAATTCCCCTCAAGTTTCCCCTTACATATTAATTTTCCTCTTTTCCATCTTTGGTCATATTCACGTACACATCACCATTTTCTTGCAGATCAATATTTTTCCTGTATTTCCCCTTGTTTTCTACCCTAACTCACCATTTACCCTCAAATTTCCCCTCACACATTAATTTCCCATGCTATATTTCCTCCTTTACCTTCCACCCTTGGTCATATTTACATAGCCATTCACCATTTTCCTTCAGGTTAATATTTCCATGTTTTCCCTCAGAGCTGTGTGTTTTCCCCTCGTTTCCCTGGAGGAGGCATGACGCTTTCCCCTCAATATCAACTGTCGTCTTCAGCTTCTTGTTTTTTCCCCTTTCAGTTGACGTCGTGAGGGGATCTGCGGCTGAGAGAGAGAGAGAGAGAGAGAGAGAGAGAGAGAGAGAGAGATGGATCCAGCCAAAATTCTTCAAATAATCACCAACAGCACGTGGATGGGTGAGTATAATCCTGTTTTATTCATTTCTTTATTCATTTATTTATTTTCCTTTCCCTCACTTGTCAAGGGAACTGGCCCAGGGGGAAAGAAAGGAGAAAAGAAGATGGAGAAAGGAAAAAAAAAAAAACGTTCAGTCTGTCCCTTCCCTTGAGAAAAAGGTGAAGAGAGATTGGTGAAAGATTTACACACACACACACACACACACACACACACACACACACACACACACACACACACACACACACGATTCCTTTCCATGTTTTTTTTTTCTTTTTTTTTTTTTTGTTTAATTGTTTTATTTTGCAGTTTGTTCAAAGTTTTTTTATTCCTCATTTTTTCGTTTGGATTTTTCGGTTTTGATTTTTTCTTTTTTCCTTTTTTTTTGGTTTCAGCTAACGAGGGAAAATATTTTGTGTAATGTTTTTATAGGGGAAAGTGTGTAAGTGTGTGTGTGTGTGTGTGTGTGTGTGTGTGTGTGTGTGTGTGTGTGTGTGTGTGTGTGTGTGTGTGTGTGTGTGGTTAAATGACTATTTTTATGATACTTTTTTGTTTATTGTTGTTTTCATAGAAGATACAGAAATCGGTACTCAATTACTGCATTTATTTGTTTATTTATTTAGTTATCTATTTATTTATTCATCTTTGTATATGCTCTTTATTTATTATAGCATGTTTTGACCAGGAAGCTTAAGATGAACGAAGGCTAAGAACACACACACACACACACACACACACACACACACACACACACACACACACACACACACACACACACACACACATACATACATACATACATACATATTCAACAGTTTAAAGGGGAAGATAGACAGGTATTGAATTATCTCTAATGAATGCTAAATGCCACATTGTTAGAGCATTTGCCTATTAAAACTACCATCACCGCTCCTCCATAAGTGAATAGCATGGCAAATAGAGTCAAGAGATGAAAAAAAGAAAGAAAGGGAAAAGAAAGAAGATAGGAGGAGGAAGGAGGAAAATAGTGAGGGATAGATTGAAAGATAAATAGATGGAGAGGCTGAGAAACAGACAAATAGATAGAAGGGAGGAAGAAAATAATAGATTAGCAGATAGATAATTGGAGAGGTGAGAAAAAGACAAATAAATAGATGACGAGGTGGAAAGACTGTTATAGAATTAGAGAATGTCTGTTTTTGTGAAAGAAATTGTGTTGTTTTATCTTTTTCTGCTTTTGTGAGGGAAATGTGAGTTTTCCTGTTTTAGTGAAGGAGATTGTGTGATAGATAAGCTAATGTGATAAGAAATAAACAGGTAGACAAATAGATAGATAGATAAACAGGAATAAACACAAAACACATCAATAAAACGTTCCAAATATTTGACTCAATACAAGAAATGAATCATATTAAAAAGAACAAAAGTTAGATAAGCAAATATGATAAGAAATAAAGAGGTAGACAAATAGATAGATAGATAGACAGCAATAAAGACATGACATATACATAAATAAAAAGAAAAACAGCATGTCAACAAAACTTAGCAAATAATTAAACCAATACAGAAAATAAATTAAACCAAAATAGACAAATGATAGATCAGCTAATATAGTGAAGAAATAGATAAACAGGTAGACAAATAGATAGATAGATAGATAGACAGCAAAAAACACGACACATCAATGAAAACTAAAAATAGTGAACACACTCATAAAACTCACCAAATATTTAACCCCTTCAGTACCAGGACGCGTTTCCATATTCATTCTGCTTACGATTTGGCGATTTTATACAGCTTCAGAAACTTATGTGGGGGATTAGAATAGTGAAGACTGTGACCATTAATCTTCTGACCTCCATAGGGCCTTCTTAATGCAAATAAAATCGTCTAATGGCACCCAAAACTCATGGCAAAAATGTGTCCTAGTACTGAAGAGGTTAAACATAAATGACTTAAAATAAATAGATAAACAGCTATATAAAAAGATAGTTAGTAGACATAATAAAGATATACAAAAAAAAATTTAACATGCCAATAAAACTTACCAGATACTTAACAAAAATGCGAAATGAATAATAAATCAAAGCAGAACAAAAATACATTCTTAAATACAGCCAGTTGACCTTACCTGTCCTAATTACACCTGTGAGGAGAAGCTTTACCTGGCGTTACCTTTACCTCACCTTCTCCTCTCTCTCGTATCTTTCCACCTGAGTACTTCTTGATGGCGAGGCGGCGAGGAGAGAGAGAGAGAGAGAGAGAGAGAGAGAGAGAGAGAGAGAGAGAGAGAGAGAGAGAGAGAGAGAGTACTTTTCTCCAATATCTTCTCACGAGTTTTAATGGGTTATTGAACAACTCTCTCTCTCTCTCTCTCTCTCTCTCTCTCTCTCTCTCTCTGATTAATTTCTTTAGTCTTTTAATATTTTACCTGTTTTAAATTTGCATATCATTTTTTTCCCCTTTCTTTAAATCTGTTCTTTTTTATTCATTGCTTTCTCACAATTCCTCGATTTCAATTTTCCCCTCTCTCTCTCTCTCTCTCTCTCTCTCTCTCTCTCTGTGGTCCATTGTGTTCGAGTGGCGCAGGGTAATGTAAACAAATCTATTATGCCTACTGAGTGGCCAGGCTGCTATAATGCTTCCCCAAGGGCCCTGCCAGACTGCCCGCCCTTATCAGAGAGAGAGAGAGAGAGAGAGAGAGAGAGAGAGATTTCCTTCCAAACCGTTTCTTTTCTCTTTTCTCAATCTTATGTGATCTTAAATAGAGTTATTGTCTTTTTTTATTATTTGAGAGAGAGAGATAGATAGAGAGAGAGAGAGAGAGAGAGAGAGAATTTCCTTCCAAACCTTCTTTCTATTTCTCTTTCTCAATTTCATCCCATCTTTAGAGAGAGAGAGAGAGAGAGAGAGAGAGAGAGAGAGAGAGAGAGAGAGAGAGTGAGAGAGTGTTGCAAGATAACAATAAAAGAAAGAACAGTCACGCAATATCAAACTGAAAATAAAAACAGAAAAAGGCAAAAAAAAAAGCAAAACTATATGAAAAGGAAAAAAAACCGGAAAAATAGAGCGATCTTTCTTGACAAGTGATATTGCAAGAGAGAGAGAGAGAGAGAGAGAGAGAGAGAGAGAGTCCCACTACAATAGGTTAACATATGACCTTAAGAAGAAAAGGAAGAAAAAAAAGGGAAATAAATAAATTGATTAATCTTTTCACTACTATTTTTCATTTCCTCCTCCTCCTCCTCCTCCTCCTCCTCCTCCTCCTCCTCCTCCTCCTCCTCCTCTATTAATCATTGTGGTGAACTCAATGCAGTAGTATCTGGCAATGATCCATCTCTCTCTCTCTCTCTCTCTCTCTCTCTCTCTCTCTCTCTCTCTCTCTCTCTCTCTTATTTATTGCGTATGGGGGATTTTTTTCCTTTTTATTAGAAAGTCAAGTGGATATTGATATTGGAGGGAAGATTTGAGAGAGAGAGAGAGAGAGAGAGAGAGAGAGAGAGAGAGAGAGAGAGGAATCAGGGAAGAAACGAAACAAAACACTAAAAGAAAATAAAACACAATAGATTTTCTCATTACCCTCATTATTATTATTTTTATTATTATTATTTTTACTATTTTTATCATTTTTTTCCTCTTTTCTTTTATTTTCTTGTTTTTCTTTTTTTTTTTTTTTTCGTTTTTTGTTTTTATTCTGCTTGTTTATTTTTCCTCTTTTTCCTTCTTTTTTTCTTTCCCTCTTTCTATTCATTTTTTTTTTCCTGTCCTGTTTTTCCTACTTTTATCTTCTACTTCTTTTTCTTTTCTTTTTCTTTTTCTTCCTTTTTCTTATTTTTCATTTTTTTTATTTTCTTTGTTTTTCTTCCTGTTTTTCTCTCATTTTCCTATTTCTCTTTTTAACTGTTACTTATTTTTCCTTCTCTTCTTCCCGTTTTCTATTCCTTATTTTCCTTGTTTTTCCCTCTCATGTTTTTATTCCTATTTTTTCTATATATAATTTTTATTTTCTTATTTTTTCCTCTTTTACTGTTAAAATTGTAAGACTGGAACTATGACTCTCTCTCTCTCTCTCTCTCTCTCTCTCTCTCTCTCTCTCT
>NC_059264.1:4966582-4971582 GCF_017591435.1 Portunus trituberculatus | reverse complement strand
GGAGGGAAATTTTAGAGAGGAATAGTGGAGAAGTGGAGAGGAAAAGGAAAAGAGAGAATAGTGTAAAGGAGAGAGAAGAAAAAGAGAGAGAAAGAAAAGAGGGGAAAAGTGTGAAGAGAAAGGAAGATCATAAATAGAAAGGAAAAAATGAAAGAGGGAAGGAAATTTGAATAAGAAAGAGAGAGAGGAAAAAATAGAAAGGGGAAAAGGAGAGAGGAAAATGCGAGGAGAGAAAAGAGAGAGAGAGAGAGAGAGAGAGAGAGAGAGAGAGAGAGAGTGTTGAGTAATGTAGAGGCAAAATTTTGAAAGGGAAAGGAGAGGGCGGTAAAAAGAGAAAGAGGATGTAGGAGAAGAAAGAAGAAGAGGGGAAGAATGTATAGCAGAGAGAAGGAAGAGAAGGAAAGAGAAGAAAATAAGAAGAGAAAGGAGAGGAAAGCAGAGATAAATTGAAAATGTGAACGAGAAGAACATGAAAGTGGAAAATCAAATTGAAACAGGAGTAACTGAAAAAAAAAAAAAAATACATCACTCAGGATAAAATAACATGAAAACAGCAGCAGACTTTTAGACCCTAGCAAGACATTTATTTAGGCGATTAATGGCTATGACATATTTTTTATTAAGATCAGATCAGAGTAGAAGTCTAAACAAGAAAGAATGAGGAAAAGGAAGAGGAGAAGGAGGAGGAGGAGGAGGAGGAAGAAGACTCATGAAAATATACACAGGTTAATGAAGCAGCAAACGTGAATAGAACAACAACAAAACAATGATAGAATAGTGAGAGCAACACAAACTAACCCAGAGGAATGAACAAGCTACAAGGTTCTAACAAGGCTGTATTTAGAACCACTACAAGCAACTGAGGGAGAGAAACCAGCCATGAACAATGATAGAACAATTAAGAGTGAGGGGAACACAAATTAACACAAAGGAATGAACAAGCAACAGCTCAACTGGTTCTAACAACGCCCGTATTCTGAAACGCTTTGCTCTCTCACCATCACTGCTTCCAAGGGCTCTAGTTAAAGATACTGGTATTTTTAACCCCTTCAGTACTGGGACACATTTTTACCTTGATTTTGTGTACCATTAGACGATTTTATTGACATTATGGAGGGTCTATGAAGGTCAGAAGATTAATGGCCACAATCTTCACTATTTTAATCCCTACATAAGTTTCTGAAGCTGTGCAAAATCACCAAATAGTAAGTAGAATGAATATAGAAATCCGTCATGGTACTCAAGAAATTAAGAGTATTTTTGTAATTCTGGTGATGGATTAACATGATTTCTAGATTATGATAAGGAGAAACTGTCTTGAAAACCTGGCTAATTGTCTCTCTGGCTTTGGGAAATTGTTGTGAGAGAGCAAGGAGTTTTTTTAATACGAGCTATAGAACCACTACAAGTAAGGAAGGCAGAGAAAAGCAACCATGAAGTATGATAGAGAGTACTTGAAAGAAGAAACATGTTACTCTATACAACACTATAAAGAGAAATATGAAGGGAAGTACATTATTCAAGGGATATTCGGAGGCTTTGTCTGTCCTGTGCTTAAAACTTTATTATTTACTACCCGAGACTGGGGAGGACTTCAGATATTGACGACTCCAAGAAAGGGTGATGCGTTGAGCCTTGTGTGATATGAATAGTTCCCTTGTTCAGTCACCAGTAATGCTATCAAAACCCTTGAAACCTTGTGAATAGCTGTATTGAGCCATCTTGCCTCCCACGCTTCTCTCAACTGAACAGCTGAAGAGGAGGAGGTGGAGAAGGAGGAGGAGGAGGAGGAGGAGGAGGAGGAGGAGGAGGAGGAGGAGGAGGAATGAAAAATATGACAAAAATATATAAAGTTTTTCATTCAACTATGTTTCCTAGTGTGTGTGTGTGTGTGTGTGTGTGTGTGTGTGTGTGTGTGTATCTGGGATGTGTTATGACGAAATCGGATTATTAGGCGATAAAACTTTTATGTAAAACTTTTATATATATAGAGAGAGAGAGAGAGAGAGAGAGAGAGAGAGAGAGAGAGAGAGAGAGAGAGAGAGAGAGATAAAGATTGGTGACCTCTTCTTATTCTAAACCATTTTCTCTCGCTTTCCTCCTCCTCCTCCTCCTCCTCCTCCTCCTCCTCCTCCTCCTCCTCCTCCAGCAATAAAAAAGTGAGACATCTATAATAAAATCTCTACCGTTACTTTGGCGTCATAAAAGATACTTCTGACCTTTACCCCTTTTCTCTTTTTCTTTTCTCTTTTTTTTCCTTTCTTTCTGAATTTTCTTTTTACTCTTTTCTTTCCTTTCATTCTTCTGTTCGTTCATTCGTTCTTTATTTCACTTTTTGTGGACGAGAGAGAGAGAGAGAGAGAGAGAGAGAGAGAGAGAGAGAGAGAGATCGTCATCGATATGCAAAAGAGGAGGGAAGAGGAAACAGAAAAAAGGAGGAGCAGGCAGAGGAGGTGGAAGAGGAGACGGAGGAGGAGGAGGAGGAGGAGGAGGAGAAGGAGGAGGAGGAAGAGATTTGCTTGCATATTAAAAAAATGGAGAGAAAAGGAAATCCTGTCATAACCAGACAAGAAAAAAGGAAGAGAGAGAGAGAGAGAGAGAGAGAGAGAGAGAGAGAGAGAGAGAGAGAGTTGCATTATTTTCTACAGATTTGAGCACAGTTGCTGCAGACAAAACTTGCCATTATTGACCTCTCTCTCTCTCTCTCTCTCTCTCTCTCTCTCTCTCTCTCTCTCTCTCTCTCTCTCTCTCTCTCTCTCTCTCTCTCTCTCTCTCTCTGTCTGCTGTGTGTGTGTGTGTGTGTGTGTGTGTGTGTGTGTGTGTAGTTATGTGTGTGGGTGTAATATTCAAAGACACGCAAAGAGAGAGAGAGAGAGAGAGAGAGAGAGAGAGAGAGAGAGAGAGAGAGAGAGAGAGAGAGAGAGAGAGAGAGAGAGAGAGAGAGATTATTTATGAGCTAAACAATTGTGGATATGTAGAAAAAGACACAACAGAATAATAAAACAGAATATAGAAAGTCAGAAAATGAATATAAAGATAAATAGAAGAGGAGGATAATAAGATAAAGAGGAGAGAGAGAAAATATATAATAAAAACATTGTTAGCATTATTGAAGTGTTGTAAAAGAATTTGGTGAATGAAAAGATAGATGAACGAGAAAAAATAATATTGAGATCAGAAATAATTGAAAAGAAGAAAATTGATCTAAGCCGGAAGACAAACAAAGGTAAAGAATTATTAGAAAAAAAGAAAGAAATATAGAAATGAAAGAAAACAAAATAATGAAAGCAATAACAAAGATGGATGGAAAAGAGAAAACAAATAGAAGAATTGCAAATGAATGTATAGAGAAGAATAAATACAAAGAAGATAATGTATACGTAGAAAATGAATAAGAAGTGCAAAAAATACAGAAACTAATATTGAGAGAAATGTTGAAATGAAAAATAATTGAAAAGAAGAAAATTTATTTAAATTGGAATACAAACAGGTAAAGAAATTAAAATACAGAAGAAGGATTAAAGAAAAAGAAAGAAATACAGAAACGAAAGAAAACAAAATAATGAAAGCAATAACAAAGAATGATGGAAAAGAGAAAACAAATAGAAGAATTGCAAATGAATGTATAGAGAAGAATAAATACAAAGAAGATAATGTATACTTAGAAAATAAAAAGAAAAGTATAAAATGTAAAGAAATTAATTTAGAAACAAATATTGAAATAAAAATAATTGCAATGAAGAAAATTTATTTAAACTGGAATACAAACACAGGTGAAGAAATTGATATACAGGAGAAACATTAGAAAAAAAGAAAAAATAGAGAAACGAAAGAGAACAAAATAATTAAAGCAATAGCAGAAGGATGGGAAAGAGAAGGCAAATAGAAGGATGGCAAATAAATATATAGAGAAAAATAAATACAGAAATCAGATATATATATATATATATATATATATATATATATATATATATATATATATATATATATATATATATATACACACATACAGAAAATTAGTTAAAAATATAAAAAGTAAAGAAATTAATATAGAAAGAAATATTGAGATGAAAAATAATTGAAAAAAAAAACTAATTTATTTAAACTGGAATACAAACAGAGGTAAAAAAATATCATACAGAAGAAGAATTCGAAAAAAAGGAAAAATATAGAAGACGAGAACAAAATAATGAAAGCAATAACAAAGAAAGGTGTAAAGAGAAGATGAATAAAATAATGGTGAATAAATGTATAGAGAAGAATGAATACACAAAAATATGCACAAAAATGAATAAAAAAGTATGTATGTAACTCAAACTAAAAACAATATATGAAAATTTGCTGATAAAAGGAAAAAGAAAAATCTGAACAAACTTATTTCAAAGAGAATTAATAGAAAATAGAATAAAAGACATGACAAAAAGAAGAAAAATAGTAAAAAACAAGAAAACATTTATGCTAGAAAGACAAAATGCTACATTGTTTACCCCTTCAATACTGGGACACATTTTTACCTTGAGATTTGTGTACAATTAGACCATTTTATTGACATTAGGAAGGGTCTATGGAGGTCAGATTAATGGCTACAGTATTCACTATTTTAAACCCTTCAATATTAGGACACATTTTTACCTTGAGATCTGTGTACCATTAGACCATTTTCTTGACATTAGGAAGGGTCTATGAAGGTCAGAAGAGTAATGGCCACAGTATTCACTATTTTAAACCCTTTAATACTGGGACACATTTTTACCTTGAGATTTGTGTACAATTTGACCATTTTATTGACATTAGGAAGGGTCTATGGAGATCAGATTAATGGCTACAGTCTTCACTATTTTAACCCCTTCACTACTAGGACACATTTTTACCTTGAGATTTGTGTACCATTAGACCATTTTGTTGATATTTGGAAGGGTCTATGGAGATCAGATTAATGGCTACAGTCTTCACTATTTAAACCCCTTCACTACTAGGACACATTTTTACCTTGAAATTTG
>NC_059264.1:4956582-4959082 GCF_017591435.1 Portunus trituberculatus | reverse complement strand
CTTCTCATAAGTTTTTCATTAGTTCTGTTTCCATTTTCTTTCTTGTGTCTTTTCGTTTTTTTTTCCTGTTTTTGTTTTTTTCTTCATCGCCTCTCTCTCTCTCTTTCTTTCTCCTTTTTCTTTTCATCTTTCCTCTCATAAATTTTCCATTAGTTCTGTTTTCATTTTCTTTTCTTTTGTCTTTTTCGTTTTTTTTCCTATTTTCCTTTTGTTTTTTCTTGTTTTTGTTTGTATTTTGTTTTGTTTTGTATTTATTTTCTTGTTTATTTTCTTTCTATTTCAGTTTCCATTTTCCTTACTTCGTCATTTCCTTTTTCTCTTTTTTCCTTTTTTTTAAATTTTTGTTTTGTTTTGTTTTGTTTGTATTTATTTTCTTCAGCATTTTCTGCTTATTTTTCTCTTGTTTTCATATTTTCATTGTATTATTTTTCTCTATCTTTTCCTATGTTGTTTCTTTCCTTTTTTCCTTCTTTCCTTCTTTTCTTCTCTTATTATCTTTTATTCTTCTTAGTGTTTCATGTTTTTATTATTAATCTTTTTTATTCATTATTTGTCTTAATTTTTTTCCTTTCAGTACTTTTCCTATATTTTCCTATTTCCTCTTCTTTCATTTTCATTTTCCAGTTTTTTTTTATTTTGATGTTTAATTTTTCTATCTTCATTATAATTCCTTTTTTTTCCTTCTATCAATATTTTTTCCATCTTCATATTTTTGCTCTATATATTCTCACTTTTAATTTATCTCTAATTCCCTTTTTTCTTTTTCTCTTTATTTTTCCTTTCTTCTTATTATTCTTTCCATATCTCTTCTTCAATTCCTTTCGCTTTTTCTATTTCTCATTTCTTTCTTTAAATTTGTTTCTATTATCTTTTATTTAATATTTAATGTTTTCTTTTTATTTTCAGTGTGTATGTTGTTATATTTTCATTAATTTTCCTTTTTCTTCCTTTCTCTCTTCTCTTTTTTCTTATATCTTTTCAATTTAACAACTTTCTTTATTTCTCGTTTTCTATGCAGTATTTTTGCCTTTTCTTCATCTCTCCTATTTTCCTTCCTATTTTATTATTTTATCTCTTATAATTCTCCTGTATTTTCTATTGTATTTTATTTTCTCTCCAGTCTCCAGGCAGCTGAGTGTGTATGTATGTCTTCTTATTCATTCTATCCTTATTTATTTTCTCTATTCCAACTTCTTTCCATTTTCTCTCTTAATCATTCTCTTGTCTTCTTTCTGACTCGTGATGTTTTGCCTTGTCGTTTCCTTGAAGTTGAATGTCAGTGGTTCAGTTTTTGTTTGTCAGGCTTACACGTGTCGCCTTAGAATTGTCAGGTAGATAGGTGTGTTAATTAGGTTTCTTTTTGTCACGACATCTGGTATTTCTGCTTTACTTGTGAACTTGAAAGTGTTATTGTCTCTCTCTCTCTCTCTCTCTCTCTCTCTCTCTCTCTCTCTCTCTCTCTCTCTCTCTCTCTCTCTCTCTCTCTCTCTCTCTCTCTCTCTCTCTCTGGTAACTGTTTTTCTATATAGCATTTCTTTCCTTACCAACAAACTAGATAAGATAAAATATATATAAAATCACACTACTCTATATTCCTTTCCTTTGCTCCTTCTCTTCCTTCCTCTCGCACCTTCCAATCCTTCCAGTCCTTCTATCCACCACCTCCTCGCACACTCCCCCTCCTCCTCCCTCACTCCCTCTTCTGACACACTCACACACAGACACACATTACATATGCACGTGTCACCAAAAGTCGTCTGCCTCCTCTTCACTACTCGTCCAACCCTCGCTTGCTTTCTGAACTTCTAAAGGTTATATTCCACTCTTTCCCCTTTTCCCACTCTCCCTCTCCCGGCTCTCCCCCTTAGAGGCTAAAGGGAAGGGTGAAAAATCTTTAATATTCACCCAGGGGTAAGAGGGAGCGGTGCCAAAGGGGATTGTTATGCGGGAGAGAGAAAGGGAAAGGGTTGAAAAGAAAGGGTTAAGCTTCGTCCTGGGAAATGTACTGTGTTTTAGTGTTTTATTGTGATGGTTTTGTGGGGTAAAGGGGTCAGAGAGATGGGGCTCCTGTGTGTGTGTGTGTGTGTGTGTGTGTGTGTGTGTGTGTGTGTGTGTGTGTGTGTGTGTGTGTGTGTGTGTGTCTGTGTGTAACTTCATCATAGACACAAGAGCTAGATAAGAGAAAAAAAATACTACTACTACTACTACTACTACTACTACTACTACTACCACTACCACTACTATTAACAATAAACAACCTACACATGTTAAATTTCGGGGTTCTTGTGTGTGTATGTGCCTGTGTCTGTGTAACTTCAGACGACACAAAACTAAATAAGAAAAAAAAATAAAAACTACCACCACCACCACCACCACCACCACCACTAACAATACCAGTCTGCACGTGTTAAAGTTTTCCCCTGCTCTTAATTAACAAAGCAGCGGAGACTAGCCACTAACACTAGCTGTAATGAGAGAGGCCTGGCTGAGTGGCGCCTGG
>NC_059264.1:4931582-4949082 GCF_017591435.1 Portunus trituberculatus | reverse complement strand
TTAGGGCATTAATACGTTTGGATCTCTTCAGTAATAGTGTTAGATCCCCCTTCAGAATAGCAAGACATGGTACTGGATCCTTTTCACTGATAAACTGTAGTACTGGATTAATCTCTGGGTAACACTATCTTCCCTGTGCAATAATATGTTGCCAGATCCTCTTCAAAAATAGTGTTAGATGCCCCTTCAGTATAGCAACGTGCTGTATTAGATCTTATTCAGTAATGACAAGTAGTATTAGATTCATTTCTGGGCAACAAGACCCTCCTAGGCAGTAACAACGTATTAGGACCTTTTCAGAAGAGCTATGTGTGGTATTAGATCCTTTTCAGTGATAACATTCATCTCTGGGTAACAATATTCTCCTCCTGTTGTCAGATCCTCTTCGATAATAGTGTTGGATATCCCTTCAATAGAGTATAATGTTGTATTAAATCCTTTTCGGTGATAATGTGTAACATTAGATTGATTTCTGGGCAACAAGATCCTCCTTAGCCCAATAATATGTTTGGAACTCTTCATTAATAGTGTTGGATCTCCCTTCAGTAGAATATAATGTGGTATTAGATCCTATTCAGTGATAATATGTAGCATTGCATTCATCTCTGGATAACAATATTCTCCCCAGGGCAGTGATATGTGGTCAGATCCTCTTCAACGATAACATGTAGTATTAGACCTTCATTAATAGCATGCAGTATTAGATTCTCCACTGGGAAGCCAGATCCTCCCGGGGGCTGTAACGTGAAGCCGCAGATCCTTTACTTGGGAGCAGAATGTAAAAATGAATTGCTTTCCGTGGCAGCACAGCAAGGTGGAATAGTATCAGATTCCCCTCAGTAACAGCACAGAGCATTGGATATTCTTGAGGGCAGAAACATTCAGCATCTGACTCCTCTCCTTTCCTTGCCTTAAATTTACATCGAACTCGCAAAAAAGAATAAAAAAAATGAAAATAAAACGTGTACACAGATTCACCAGCATCAGAAACAAGACACAGAGAAAACACTGCAAATTCAGTCAGGTCCATTTTACAAGTCCTGTTACATCGAACTCTTAACCGCTTCAATACTGGGACGCATTTGTACTTTGATTTTTGTGTACGATTAGACGATTTTATTTGCATTAGGAAGTGTCTGTGGAGGTCAAAATATTAATAGCCAGAGACTTTACTATTCTAATCCCAACATATGTTTCTGAAGCTCTAAAATCACCAAATAGTAACCAGAATGAATATGAAAATGCATCTTGGTACTGAAGAAATCAAGAAAAAAAAAATTTGTAAACAAACTCAAATGAATCGAAAACAAGACAGTTTGAAACCCTGTGGCAGTGAGACGCACTAGAGACACACCTCGGGTAACAATATAACAAGGTGTAGCATTAAATCCCCAGGGAGACATGAGGCAAAAACCATACCCAGGGGACACCAGACACGGCAGAGGAGGTGTACGTAGTGGCGACGCTGGGAGAGAGAATATAGTGGCGCGATGATAGAGAGAGTAAAGAGAAAGGTTTGGTAGGTGGTGTGTGGGTCATTGGCAGCCGAGAATGTGCAAATATTAGTTGTGAGAGAGGTGCAGGTGTTTAGAAGCAAGTCACTGTGAACTTCAACACTACTTTATTTCTGGATTCATTTTTGCCTTTTTCTAGGTGTGATTAGACGATTGTATTGACATTAGGAAGGGTCTATGGAGGTCACAAGATTAATGGCCTGAGAATTCACTTTTTCAATACCTGCATAAGTTTCTAAAGCTGCATAAAATCAACAAATAGTAACTGGAATGAATATGAAGACGTGTTGTGGTACTGAAAGGGTTAAAAAATAGATACCTTGATTTAATTTAGAGTTAAGAGTATTTTTAGAACCGGTGAATGTAATAGTGACACGAAAATACACTGGACTATAATTACTGTGCTCTATTTTGTACCTCATAGAGAGAAATACAATGTTGGTGGTGATAGAGTGAATGTTGTTTCTCCATAGGTGTAATAGACTGGTGTGTGTGTGTGTGTGTGTGTGTGTGTGTGTGTATGTGTGTGTGTGTGTGGGAGGCAAGGCACGTGTCACACTAATACGCTGCTCTATATTACAAACTATTTGCTGGGGTCAATATTGTGTGCTGAATGTTGGGTGTATAGGAAGGAAGACACAAGGAGCAATTGCGCTACAATGACTCTATGATATATTGCTCTCTGTTTGCACTCAATACAGGAAGATTCACGTGTTTTGTTGGGGTGAAAATTGCTTCCTTTCTTTGGTCGGTGTTGAAAAGGCAAGAGGTATGAATAATACTACCACACACACACACACACACACACACACACACACACACACACACACACACACACACTCGCTAGGTTACACTCCACACAAGAAAATACACTGGTTTTGTTTGGAGAAAAAATCATGTTCTTTGGGTGTAATACTTCGTTACATGCTACACTTTGCCACACTCCTGAATTCTGTGCTGAGAACAGCATTTTTTTTCTGGTGAAGGAGGATGTTGTGTTGTTTGAGGAGGCATTCAGGAGGCAACACACGTAGACCACCACGATATACTCTGCGAACTTCTTTATATTGTGTAGGGGTAAAAATATACATCTATTTTTTTTTTACTACAGTGAAAGTTATAATCTCTTCCCTGTTGTTGAGGAGCAAGGGACGTAAGGCACTGTATTATACACCACGATCCTACACTGCTGTTTTATACCAGGAAAAAATACACCGATCTTTAAAGGACTGGGGATGATAAAGGTTGGAGGAGTTGGAATATTCATGGCTGTTGCGCACACTATATAAAGAGTCACGCTTATGTTACGCTCCAAACATTATCGCAGTCATTTTAGTGAAGGCTACCAGTGAAGTGCGTGTAGTAATGTAGCGTGACTGTCTCTAGTGTGCATCGGCTATTAACCCCTTCAGTACGATGACGCGTTTCCATATTCACTCTGGTTACTATTTACTGATTTTATACACCTTCAGAAACTCATGTGGGGGATTGAAATAGTGAAGACTGTGACCATTCATCTCTTGACCTCCATATACCCTTACTAATGTCAATAAAATGGTCTAATCACACACAAATCTCAAGGTAAAAATGTGTCCCAGTATTTAAGGAGTGAATGTTCAGAAGGCAAGCCACGTATGTTATATGTTACACTACGTTATGTTGCTCTGTTTAACCCCTTCAGTATCAAGACGCGTTTTCACATTCATTCTACTTACTATTTGGTGATTTTAGACAACTTCAGAAACTTATGTAGGGGATTAGAACAGTAAAGACTCAGACCATCAATCTTCTGACCTTCATAGACCGTTCCTAATATAAATAAAATCGTCTAATCACACCCAAAACTCAAGGTAATAAAAAAAGCGTCCCAGTACTGGATAAACGAAAATACAATGTTTCTTAGGAGTAGAAATACTTAACGTTGCTTGCCTTTTATTTTGCTTATTTTGATCTATCTTATCTATTCTAATCGTTCTATTTATTCATTTTCATGCACGATATTGTATGATTGTAGTGAACAGAGAGAGTAAACTTAAAGTCGAAGGATTATAAATGCGTTATTTTACTTGACTGGTGAAAGGTGAGGAGTGAAGGCGCCAGTTCCACGCTCCACACAGTGTTGTTTGCTATATATATTGTGAATCTCATTTGGTTATGAAGGATCAGGTGAAAACGTACTCTCTTTTTTCAGTGTGTAGAGGTCTGGAGGCGAACATGTAAAGGGAAAACAGACTGCGCCATATTGCACGCTGTATGGTAGAAAATATTAATCGTTTTGCTTTGAAATGGTTGAGTGTAAACGTTTTTATTGAAAATGTTGCAGCCGCAGTGTTCCGGGGAAGTAATAAGCTGTGAAAAGCACTGCAGACAAAACAAAAATGGATAAATAGAACAAGAAACTAAGCAAACTATATAAATGAATGAATAATACAATATCAGACACGTGCCTTGGCAATCATAACACCATTTTCTTTTTGAGAAGTGATGTCAGTCTATAAGAAGCATCCATGACAAGGAAAAAAAACGAAACAAATTGAATAAAAAAAAACTAAGCAAATGATGTAAATAGATAAATCAGTACCAGACACGTGACTTGGCAAACACGATACCATTTTCTTGAGCCACCAGATACATTACAAAGATTGCCTTATGTACACAAAAAAAAAGAAAGAAAAAAAAAATACGTATTCATCTGAGGGATATTTTTGCAGCTTCCTTCACTTTGCAATCTCTTTCTCTTATTCTCCCGACTCCTTATACCAATACCTTTACTTTTCCTCTCTCTAGTTGACTCAGTATACTTTTCCCTTCCTTCACGTGTACGCTTATATATCAGCCTTATACCAATTCCTTTACTTTTCCTCCTCGCCACATTTCTCTCGGGCTGAATCAGTATACTTTTCTCTCCTTTACGTGTTTTTAGAAATGTTCGCTTCTATATCAGCCCTACAGGTGTTATCCGGGCAGGTGAACGCAGGTGTGCTAATATTATTTCTGGCGAGAGTGCAAAGGAGTGGAAACCTTTCAGAAAACACGACACTTCCTTCACATTTTTTATTTTGAAGTGGTTATTGTTTTTTTTTGTTTTCCTACGAGTACTTTTCTTTTACCAAGTGTGTCATTAGTGCGTTTCCGAGAGAGAGAGAGAGAGAGAGAGAGAGAGAGAGAGAGAGCGCTTCTATCTTTTCCTTGGTGATCGAAGTGCAATGCTACTTTTATTGATTCACTTTTGACTCTCTCTCTCTCTCTCTCTCTCTCTCTCTCTCTCTCTCTCTAATATCCATCCCTATCTCAGTGAATTAAGAACCTTTTTCAAGACAGCCAAAAATCACCTTTACGCTGCAGAACCATAAAGGCGAAAAAAAGATATTGGATTAACTTCACTCATTTACGTTCTTCTACAGGTACGAAAAATTCCTCCAGGTGAGGCCCCAAAAGTTCCCTTCACAAATTAAAGCTCGCAGGTACGCCAGGTAGACTCAATTAAAGGTACTCTCACGTGAAGGCATCAACAGGTATCGCTCTGGTAATTGGAGGTTAAAGTTCCATTAGTCTCGTGTTTTCCAGGTGTTATGGGTCTTGTTGTCATTTTTTGTCGTTTTTTGTGGATACTTGTGTGTGTGTGTGTGTGTGTGTGGGAGCTATATTTGTTTTGTCTGTCTGTTTTTTTCTTTCTCTTTCTCTTTCTCTCTTTCTCTGTCTCTTTGTCTCTGTCTGTCTCTGTTTTTGTCTCTGTCTCTGTCTTTCTGTCTCTGTCTTTCTCTGTCTGTCTCTGTCTGTCTCTCTGTCTCTCTCTCTCTCTCTCTCTCTCTCTCTCTCTCTCTCTCTCTCAATTATCTATTTTATCTATTTAACTTAATTCGACTTATTCTTATCTATTTCTTTTACTCATTCTATTAATCTTACTTATCTGCTTTTCCTATAACCTTCTTAAACTCCATCACTGTTATTCATGTTTGTTCTTATTCTTATTCACTCACTCATTCTATTCATTCACTTACTCATTAGGTTTTTTTCTTTCATTCTTTTGTACTGACTCATCTACATTTACCCTACTTGTTTATCTACTCTCTTACTCACCATTTGTCTCTCTACCATGCGTTAATATTCACCCAGTCACTATATTTTTGACGGAGGTCTTAAGATATTTCTCCCTGAATTTTAGTTAACTCTCTTGATATTTAACTGGGCCTTTTTTTTTTCATTTCCTGTTACCCTTCGCCAGTCGTCTCTCCTGCATGAATAAAAGAGATATATATTAATTCACTACTTAACGATTCTTTCTCACACTTATTCCTCTCGTCTCCCAAATCGTAGATACCGGAAAAACGTGAAGGGTACGTTGCCAAGACTCTATGCAGTGGTAAGTTTGGTGCCAATATTTATCTTCCTGAGTCTTATGCCCGTGCGGTGCTGGAGGCGTTGCAAGGGCTCCTCAATACACCAGCTGACGTTCAATGCACCGCCACGGCCACGCAATGAGGCTCGGTAATGAAAGGCTGGTGGCAGACACGCAATCATATGGGAAATTTAAATAGATGTGGGAATGAAAGTCTGAGGATTGGTGGATGTTTGTGTGTGTGTGTGTGTGTGTGTGTGTGTGTGTGTGTGTGTGTGTGTGTCAATGACCCTGCAATAAACCAGAAAAAAGAAGATAGAATTGAAACCTTGAGAATTGTTGTTATTACTTTGTCGTGTGTGTGTGTTTGTGTGTGTGTGTGTGTGTGTGTGTGTGTGTGTGTGTGTGTGTGTGTGTGTGTAAGTGTGTTTGCGTGTAATACGTCCACGCAAGAAAGCAAACTCGTGAAATGAACACCGCAACCTCCTCGTGTAAGCCTTACTTCCTGAATCTCCCAGCAGAGGGCAGAGATTCAATACAAGAACAGTTTGGATGCTCACCAACAGAGGGCAGTATTTACATTCTAGTTCCGCCAGTGACACGTAGATGGCAGCACTGTCATCACCTCTTATTCATGTCTTACTTTTGTTTCTTATTCAATTTGTTGTTTTTGCGACTTTTTTTTTCTAGTGCAGTAAAAAAAATATTGACCATTTTTTTTTTTTTTTTTTTTCTTTTAAGAGTTTTGTTAAGAATATGTTTTGTATTTTTCTCGATATAATATTGGGTAAGAGAGAGAGAGAGAGAGAGAGAGAGAGAGAGAGAGAGAGAGAGAGAGAGGGAAAATGTTCTCATATTCTTTCCTTGTTTTTCTCCTCTTCAATATATTCCTCGTATCAGATTTCTTTTTCTTTCTTATCTTTTCCTCTTTGCCTTTTATCCTTTTCTTTTTCTCCTTCCCTTCTAACCTTGCCTCTTCTTCCTTCCTTCCTTCCTTCATTCATTCATTCATTCATTCATTTATTTATTCATTTATTTATTCCCTCCTTCCTTCTCTCCTTCCTTCCTTATTTCCTTCCTTCATTTTTCTCTTATCTTACCGTCATACACTTCCTCCTCTTGCATTTCACACACACACACACACACACACACACACACACACACACACACACACACACACACACACACACACACACACACACACTAATTGGGATCTCTTGCAAATTTTATCTCCCGTAAGATTCTCTCTCTCTCTCTCTCTCTCTCTCTCTCTCTCTCTCTCTCTCTCTCTCTCTCTGGCAATATCATCCGTGTATCAGTGCGAGAGAGAGAGAGAGAGAGAGAGAGAGAGAGAGAGAGAGAGAGAGAGAGAGAGAGAGAGAGAGAGAGAGAGAGAGAGAGAGAGAGAGAGAGAGAGAGAGAGAGAGAGAGAGAGAGAGAAGAGAGAGAAGGAAGAAAAAATAAGGAATAGAAGAGAAACGAGAGGAGGAATAAAAGGAAAGAAGAAGAAGAAGAAGAAGAAGAAGAAGAAGAAGAAGAAGAAGAAGAAGAAGAAGAAGAAGAAGAAAATAAGGGAATAGAAAGAAATTGGGATAAGGAGAGATGAGAAGGATAGAGGTGATAGAGAGAGAGAGAGAGAGAGAGAGAGAGAGAGAGAGAGAGAGAGAGACTAAACCTTATTTTCACACTGGCTTCCCGTTTTCTCCCCAGATAATTTCGTTTTCTTTACTTGCTCGTATAAATTGAAGCAGTTAACCAGTTTCCCATTTTCTTTGTTACCTTCCTTCCGTTTTCTGTGATCACGACTTGCCATTTTAGAAGATGTTACTCCGTTTTTCTTTCCCGCGGGCGAGAGAGAGAGAGAGAGAGAGAGAGAGAGAGAGTGAGATAGATAGAGAGAGAATATTGAGGCAGTGCAAACGTTCAGCATATTGACATTGTTTTGTCGAGTCTCTCTCTCTCTCTCTCTCTCTCTCTCTCTCTCTCTCTCTCTCTCTCTCTCTCTCTCTGGTGTTTTTGCTTCTTCCATTCTCCTTTCCTGCTCTCACTCACGTACGCTTCTCTCTCTCTCTCTCTCTCTCTCTCTCTCTCTCTCTCTCTCTCTCTCTCTCTCTCTCTCTCTCTCTCTCTCTCTCTCTCTCTCTCTTCATCTCTCTCTAATTCCTTTTCCTTTAATTTTTCACAGTTTTCACCTTCTTCCTGTTCCTTCGTTATCTCTCTTCCCTCTTCTTTTCTTCTCTCTCCCTTTAATCTCTTTCCTTCTCTTCTCCTCTCTACTGTATTCTCTCTTTTCTCCTCATTTTCATCTCTTTTCCTTCATTTTTTTTCTTTTCTATTCACTTTTTTCTATCTACAATTTTCTTTCCCGCCTTTCTTTTGTTTCTCTTCAATGTCTTTTTTTTCATTTTTATCTATGTATCTTCTTTTTCCTTCTTCTTTCCTCCCGTTTCTCTTGTCTCTTTTTTTTTTTTTCGTATTTTTCTTTTTCTATCTTATTCCCTTCTTACGTGTTTTTTTTTTTCTTTTTATTCCTTTCCTCTTTTAATTCCTTTCCTTTTTATCTCTTTTTCCACTTTTCCCAAGCTTTTTCCTTTTCCTTTTCACCTTTTCCTCCTTTCCCTTTCCTTCCTTTCATTCCTTTCACTCCATTCGCATCTTTACTCATCTCATTTCCCATATTAATTAACCCTTTTCCCTCTGCCTATCTCCTCTGCCTTTTCCCGTATTTTCTATCTATTTTCCCCTCTCCTTTCCCCTCTCTCCTTCCCTCACGTCCAGTACGGCAGCTTTAACGCGACTTTGGCTATATAATTCTTGGATTCGTGGCAGTCTGTTTTTTTTCCCCCTCGTCTTTGCATCTTTAGCGGTATTTGGCTCACCTCTGCCTCTATTTGGGCGATGTGACTCTTGCTTTTGTCTTTTTCCCTCTCAATTTTTGTCTCTGATTTTTTGATAATCTGTTATTTTGTCTCGTTTTGCTTCGATGTCTCTTGTTTCTCTCATTGGTGTTGTCTTAGTGTGTGTGTGTGTGTGTGTGTGTTAGTGTGTGTGTTTTTATATGGAATTTAGTACTCTCTCTCTCTCTCTCTTTTCGCTCTTCCGTATCCACAATTCATTTTTCCCTCCTTTGGTTACGACTAAGTATGTTTTTCCTTGTGTGACTTTCCTATGAAGCTTATTTTCCTCTTCAATTCCTCTTATTTATTTTTCCTCTTCAATTCCTTTTACCTTTACTCATTTCAATATTTTTTTAAGCTTGTTTTTCTTATTAGTTTTGCAATTTAAGGTCCATGATTATATTTTCTCTCTCCTCTCTACTCTTTCGTCTTCTCTTCTCTCTTCTCCTTTCCTCTCATCTCTCTCTCTCTCCTCCTCATCCTCCTCTCGTATCTCTTCTATTCAATCTCTCCTTCCCTCTCCCAGACTGAGATCTATTTCCTTCATATCTCTAGGCTCAATTTCTCTCTCTCTCTCTCTCTCTCTCTCTCTCTCTCTCTCTCTCTCTCTCTCTCTCTCTCTCTCTCTCTTGATGCTTATGTATTTAGCTTTTCTTAGTCGCATATATCCTCACTTTAATATTTCTCCTCCTCCTTCTCCTCCTCCTCCTCCTCCTCCTCCTCCTCCTCCTCCTCCTCCTCCTCCTCCTCCTCCTCCTCCTCTTCCTCTTCCTTCTATTTCAACTCTCCTTTCTCTCCCTTTGTGCAATAATTCTATTTTGCTCTTCTCCTCTTTCTCTTCCCCTCTTGTTCTGATTCACTCCCATGCCCTCCATTCTGACTCTCTCTCTCTCTCTCTCTCTCTCTCTCTCTCTCTCTCTCTCTCTCTCTCTCTCTCTCTCATTGTTGTTATTGATGTTATTTTTAATGTCATCATTGTTAAAGTTATTTATATTATTACTTCTGTTGATAAAAATTAGTATATTGCTTTATTATTATTGTACTATTATTTTTCCATTATTATTATTATTATTATTATTATTATTATTATTATTGTTGTTGTTGTTGTTGTTATTTATCTATATTATTTTGTTTTCATTATATTTGCCAGGTTAACGTATTTATTATAGTGAAGGAAAAGGTACGAGTCATTTATTCGTCTTCTCGTATTGTCTGTTCATCAAAAATATCAAAAAGATAGACATAGAAAAAGATTTAAGCCTAATGAACACTGGCTTCGAAATACACTTGTTATATAGTTTGTTATTAATATGGAAGTGAAGGCCACCTCTCTCTCTCTCTCTCTCTCTCTCTCTCTCTCTCTCTCTCTCTCTCTCTCTCTCTCTCTCTCTCTCTCGTCTGAAACACACACTCTCACTTTCCGAGTATTGTAACGCATTTAATCCGCCTGCAACACACACACACACACACACACACACACACACACACACACACACACACACACACACACACACACACACACACACACACACACACACACACACACACACACACACACCTTGATAAATAATGGATTAGTCGGAGGAATTGTAAAATAATCGCCAGTGTTGTAATCATTAAGTAATTGAGTAATACTTAAAGCCTGCACGTGTGTGTGTGTGTGTGTGTGTGTGTGTGTGTGTGTGTGTGTGTGTGGATCACTCTCCGCCTGTTTGTCTTTGTGTTTTGTTTGTCTCTGCCTCTCTCTCTCTCTCTCTCTCTCTCTCTCTCTCTCTCTCTCTCTCTCTCTCTCTCTCTCTCTCTCTCTCTCCTCTCTCTCTCTCTCTCTTCCTCCACTACTTTCTCCCCATCCATATACCTTTCATCATTTCCTCCTCTACTTTCCTCATTTCCTTCACTTTCTTTTCATCATTCACCCACGAAAGTTCATTATTAAAAAACAAAAAGAAACATCACAATTTTCCTCCTTTTCCTTCACTTCTTTCCCTCCATCCATATACCTTTCATTATTTCCTTCTCCAGTTTCCTTTTCCATCTCATTTCCTTATTTCTTTCATTCTCCACAAACGTCCATTATATAAAAAAAAAAACATCACAATTTTCCTCCTTTTCCTTCACTTCTTTCCCTCTCATCCATATACCTTTCATCATTTCCTCCTCCACTTTCCTCTTCCACCTCATTTCCTTCTCTCTTTTCACGAGCTGGCTACTAAAACACATCATACAACACAGAACACGAGAGCTCTATACGACACAACAGAACCGTGGCCATCATACAAAAGGCTTCACATATTCTCTCTTTTACCCTTTCAGTTTTAATCCCCACTTGTATTATTCTTATTTGTTTCCCTGTTGGCGAAGCATTGTGGTAAATCTTAATTATCTGGGGATTTAAAAGGTATTGCGTTAATTAGTCGGGATTTTTTGGGCCAGGTAAAAAAAAAAAAAAAGTTGAAGGGAAAATATACACCTGTGATATTATTATTTATTTTTTTCTGGTAATTGTTTTCTTTTATTGTGTGTGTGTGTGTGTGTGTGTGTGTGTGTGTGTGTGTGTTCGTATATCTGTTATACTTTCAATATTTCTGTTACTTTATTTAGTTTTTTTTAATGTTTTTGTGTAAGTTTTGTATATTTTATAGCTGTATTCTTCCTTTCTCTCTCTCTCTCTCTCTCTCTCTCTCTCTCTCTCTCTCTCTCTCTCTCTCTCTCTCTCTCTCAGAAGGATTAGAAGGGAGAAAAAAAAAGAAAAGCAGAAAATCACATTAAAAGTAATAAAAAGGAGCAAGATATAAGAAAAAAGATAGAACCATTAACATAGGAGGAGGAGGAAGAGGAGGAGGAGGAGGAAGAGGAGGAGGAGGAAGAGGAAATAGGTTAGAGGAGGGAGGAAGGAAAGAAGACGTAAATAAAAGGAAGAAAAACACGATGCGCGAGGAGAAGGAAGAAGAGGATGAAGAATAGGAGTAGGAGGAGGAGGAGGAGGAGGAGGAATACAAAGGAATACAAAGGAAAGCCAAACAGCAACAGACCTGTTGGTCCTTTCGAGGCTGTTTGGTAACTACTTCTAACTGGCTACAGATAAGAGAGACAGGACAGTACAGGAGAAGGCTCCTCCCCACCCACCACTCCCTCCAGCTTTCGCTGGCATGGAAAATAGCTTGGAAAAGTACCATGCAGTATGGAAAAAAACTGACATGGAATTTTCACAGGAAAGGATGAAAGGAGATTCTATTATTCACCCTACGGTGAACTCTACATATCTATCTATAAGAAAGTTAATATAGTATCATGTTTAATTATTCAGACAAGAAGAGAGCTTGTTGGGGTTATTCTTTAAATATTTATCAATTTTGTTTTTGAATGATGCAATGGAAGTACTGTTTACTATTTCTGAAGGAAGCTTATTCCAAATGTTAACTATTCTATTAAAGAAAAAGTGCTTTGCCTCGTGGGTTTTAAAGCGTTTTGGTGTAATTTTAAATCCATTATTCCTTGTTATGGTGGAATGATCAATAGTAAAATATTTATTGACATCAAGGTTGTTGTATCCCTGAAAAATTTTGAAAACTTCGATTAGGTCTCCTCTTATCCTGCGCTTTGTTAAGCTGAATAAATTTAATGCTTCCAGTCGTTCCTCATACGGCTTGTTTCTCAATCTCGGAATCATCTTGGTCACTCTACGCTGGATCCTTTCCAGTTTTTCAATGTCTTTTCTGTAATATGGTGACCAGAACTGCACACAGTATTCAAGCTGAGGACGCACCAATGAGTTATATAAAGTAAGGATAACTTTTTCTGATTTAAATTCAAAGGTTCTTCCAATGAACCCAACTAATTTATTTGCATTCTTTACTGCTTCTGTGCAGTGTTTGCTCGGCTTGAGATCTTTAGACACCACAACACCAAGATCTTTTTCATTCTCAGCACTTTCCAGAGGTACATTACTCATTACGTATTTTGCTTGTACATTGTTACTTCCAATGTGTAGGACTTTACACTTTTCTATATTGAATTTCATTTGCCATTTTCTGCCCAGCGTGTCAGTTTATTTAAGTCACACTGTAGTTCTTGCCATTGTGACGTTGATGTAACTTTGCTCATTATTTTGGTGTCGTCCGCGAATTTGCTTATTTTACAAGTGATTCCTTCATCAATATCATTAATATAAACAATGAAAAGAACTGGTCCTAATACAGAGCCTTGAGGAACACCACTTTTCACATTGTGCCACTCTGATTCTTTTCCATTTATAACAACTCGTTGCTTTCTGTCAGAGAGCCAGTCTTCCAGCCATTTCAGGGTATTTCCAGCTATGCCGTGAGCTTTTACTTTGCTGATTAGCCTCTTGTGAGGGACAGTGTCGAAAGCTTTCTGGAAATCAAGATAAATAACATCCACTGCTTTTGTCTCGTCATACGAGTTAAAAACTTCATAAAAGAAGTCTAGTAGGTTTGTTAAGCAGGATCTCTTGTTTCTGAAACCATGTTGTGAATCCTTCATGATCTTATTTTCTTCTAAAAATTTGACAATCTTATCTCTGATTATCGTTTCCATCAGCTTGCACACTACTGAAGTAAGGCTGATTGGTCTGTAATTAGCTGGGAGTGATTTATTTCCTTTCTTGAAAATGGGCGTGACATTTGCTAGCTTCCACTCCTGGGGACTTTCCTGCTTGTAAAGTTTTATTGAATATAATCGTGAGTGGTTTCACGAGCTCATTTTTCGCTTCTTTGAGAAGCCTGGGTGATATCTTGTCTGGTCCAGGCGTTTTGTTTACGTTCATGCTGTTCATGACTGTGAGGATTTCATTTTCTGTAACTATGAAGTCAGGCAGTGTTTTGCCTTGTGCCTGAGGCTCTGGCATGGGCAGACTATTTTGGACATCTTCAGTCGTGAAGACTGTTGAGAAGAATCTATTTAGGACGTTTGCCATTTCAGCTTCGTTATCTATTTGGTTTCCGTTTTCTGTTATGAGTGGACCAATTGTTGAGGCTAAGACTCTTTTGGATTTTACATAACTGTGAAATTCCTTTGGGTTGGTTTTACAGGAGTTTGCGATCTGAGCTTCTACAGATTTTTTGCTGCTTTTTATCAACTTTTTTGCTTTTCTACGCAATCTGTCATGCTCTAATTTATCATTATTATGCTGTGTTAATTTGTATTTGTTGTATGCTTCTTTCTTTGCTAGAAGACAGCTTTTAATTTCATTATTCCACCATTTCGGTTTGGTGTTTAGTATTTTCCTTCTGTTTCTTAGTGGTATACACATCTTAGCTGTATCATTTATCTTTTCAGCAAACACCTCCCATGTCTTATCTACATCTGGTGTTTCCAGCAGTATATTCCAGTCAATGGATGCAAGCTGCATACGGAGTCTTGTGTAGTTTGCACGCCGATAGTCTGGCACTTTTTCTTTACTTTCATTCACTTTTCCTTTGTCAAAATTTATGGTGAATTTTAAGGTGCGATGATCGCTGGAACTGAATTCTGGTCCAATTTCCACATTTTCAATAGTATTCTCATCATTTGTTAGAACGATATCAAGGATATTGTTACCTCTTGTCGGATGCTTGATGTGTTGGTGGAGGGAGCTTTCAAGCATGCTATTATACAGCTATAATGGAATGCCAACAACATCTGGTGTTCCCAGGCGGTCACCCATCCAAGTACTAACCGGACCCAACGTTGCTTAACTTCGCTGATCGGACGAGAAGCGGTGTGTTCAACGTGGTGTGGTCGTTGGCGAAGGAGGAGGAGGAGGAAGAGGAGGAGGAGGAAGAGAAGGAGAGGTGTAAGAGAGGAAAAAAACTTTAGGAGCCAGAGAAACAGGAAGATGAGGAGGAGGAGGAGGAGGAGGAGGAGGAGGAGGAGGAGGAGGAGGAGACGATTACGAAGAAAAGTAGAGGAGGAGGAAGAAGAGGAAGAAAATAAGAGGAGAAAGAGGAAGGCTGGCGTAAGAAAAAAATTACAAAAAAAAGACATTTCTATGAAGAGATAGATAGATAGATAGATAGAGAGAGAG
This sequence comes from Portunus trituberculatus, assembly GCF_017591435.1. Lineage (NCBI taxonomy): Eukaryota > Metazoa > Arthropoda > Malacostraca > Decapoda > Portunidae > Portunus > Portunus trituberculatus. The sequence goes on along the minus strand of NC_059264.1, from coordinate 4,934,307 downwards.
AGAGAGAGAGAGAGAGAGAGAGAGAGAGAGAGAGAGAGAGAGAGAGAGAAGACACGAAAAAGGAAGAAGTGGAAAATGAGGAAGAAGAGAAAAAAGAGGAGGAAGAGGAGGAGGAGGAGGAGGAGGAGGAGGAGGAGGAGGAGGAGTGTAAGGAAGAAGAAAACGCTATTCAACTAAAACAATTTACCACCACCACCACCACCACCACCACCACCACCACCACCACCACCACCACACTCCACTCACAAGACAGTATGGAAAATTGCTTGCTAGTGCTTGCCAGAGTCCAGCCCCCACCCCCATACCTACCCCATTACTCCCCATTCAACCCACGCCTCTCTACTGGAAGGGGAAGGACGTGGGGGGGAGGGAGATTTGTGGAGGGGAGGAGTGAGAAAGTGGCTGGTACTGATAAGGAAGGTGGAGGGAGGGAAGTGTGTGTGTGTGTGTCTGGGTGTCTGGGTGGCAGTGTTTGAAGAATTGTGGGTAATGGTGGTGGTGGTGGTGGGTGGTGGTGGTGGTGGTGGTGGTGGTGATGTGATCTTTTATTCATTTTATTCATTTTCTTGCTCTACTTTTTTTTTCATCTTGTACGTAACTTGATATTCATTGGGGTTCTTTTTCTTTTTTTCTTTTTTTTCTTTTTTTATCTTTTTTTTCGAGTGGGGAAGAAAATAGGCAGGATTGAGTGTCCTGGGTCCGTGTGTGTGTGTGTGTGTGTGTGTGTGTGTGTGTGTGTGTGTGTGTGTGTGTGTGTGTTTCTCCTCGAACTGCGACCGCCCATCCATTCTTCTTATTTTTCCCTTTTTTATTTATTTGTTTATTTTTTACCTCCATTGGGTGAGGTTTTGTGGTGGTGGTGGTGGTGGTGGTGTGTGTGTGTGTGTGTGTGTGTGTGTGTGTGTGTGTGTGTGTGTGTGTGTGTGTGTGTGTGTGAATAAGTACACAACTGAGAGAGAGAGAGAGAGAGAGAGAGAGAGAGAGAGAGAGAGAACTAACTTACGCTCAGTTCTAGAATCATTATTTCTCTGCTTCCCATTTTCCTTATCTTTTATCTATCATTCCTTTCTTCCTTCCATTCTTCCTTCCTTCCTTCTTTTCTTTCTTCCCTCCTTATTTCCTTAAAACCTTCCTTCCTTCCTTTTCTTCTTTCTTTCTTTCTTCCTTCCTTCCTTCCTTCCTTTCCATCCTTCCTTCCTTCCTTCCTTCCTTCCTTCCTTCCTTTTCTTTTATCTTCTTCCCTCTCACCCTTCCGCTCTCCTTCTCGACCCTTTATCTCTCTCTTTCCAGCCATTCATCACACACTAAGTCTACGAACACACCAAAATACATAACACAGAATAACACATGATACAAAGGAAGATGATACTTAACTGGATACATACGTGACATAGAACAGCAAAACATAACACTGGACATCTGCAAAATCTGACCTAAAGAACACACAAACACACGCACACACGCATACTTTCCCCCTATCACTTTGCTGTTTTATTCCTTAATCACCTTTATCCTATCTCTCTCTCTCTCTCTCTTTCTCCGTCTTCATCCCCCTTCTTCCTCTTTCGCTAACCACCTTTATCTGATCTTCATAATCCATCCCATCACTTCCAGGACAGGTATCTCCACGTACAAGTATTTTGGGACACACCTGGGGACTTTGGCTCGGTTTGGCTTGGGGGGTTGGTAGGAAATTTAAAGGTAAGCCCATAACCACGTAAACCTCGGCTCTTCTTACTCAGCAGGGCACTTTTGGGGGGTCTTTTGTGGACGTGTTGGAGCGCTAACGACCTGTGGGATATTGTTATTGTTGTTGTGTGTTTGTGTTGGGTTGTGTGTTGTATATCTTGTGGTGGGAGGTACCTGGTGGGGGGGGGATGGTGTGATGTGTGTGTTTCTTGTTGTTGTTTTTGTTGTTGTTGTTAATGTTTTGTGTGTGTTTCTGTTTTTCTTTTCTTTTTAATCTCTCCTGTTTTTGTTTGTTTTTATTTTTTTCTATTTTCGGTTTTTATCTTAGTCTCCTTCATCTCTCTCTCTCTCTCTCTCTCTCTCTCTCTCTCTCTCTCTCTCTCTCTCTCTCTCTCTCTCTCTCTCTCTCTCTCTCTGTCTCTCTTTTTTTGTGTGTGTGTTCGTCGTTTTTTTATTCTTCGTTTCTCCTTTTTTTTTTTATTTCTCAAGTTTTAGTTTTTTTTTCTTTCTATCGTCGTTTTTCACCTTATTCTTCGTAATTATCTATTTTTTCTATTTTTTTATTTCTCAGGTGTCCCTTTCTCTTCTTCTTCTTCTTCTTCTTCTTCTTCTTCTTCTTCTTCTTCTTCTTCTTCTTCTTCTTCTTCTTCTTCTTCTTCTTCTTCTTCTTCTTCTTCTTCTTCTTCTTCCTCCTTCATCTCCTCCTTCTTCCTCGTCTTGTGTGTCTTCTAATCATCCTTCAAGTTCTTCTCCTATTCTTCACATCTTTCCTCCATCATTCGAGTTCTCTTCTTTACAATTTTTTTTCCTTTCTTTTCCTTTCGACTTCTCCCTGATTTGAGGTTCTCTTTTACTTTTCTTTTCCTTTTCTTTTTCTTCTTTTCTTGGCTTACATCTTTGTTATCTTCCTCCTCCTCCTCCTCCTCCTCCTCCTCCTCCTTCTGGGCCTTATCACCAGTATTATTTATCTGTCTTCCTTTCACTTTCTGTAATTCAAAGACCAGAGGAAGACTTGAAGACATGAAACCGAGACGAC
>NC_059264.1:4906582-4929082 GCF_017591435.1 Portunus trituberculatus | reverse complement strand
GTGTCAACCTCTTCAGTACTGGAACGCATTTTTATCACGATTTTTTGACATTAGGAAGAGTCTATGGAGATCAGAAGATTAATAGCCAGAGTATTCACTGTTTTAATCCCCCACATAAGTTTCTGAAGCTGTATAAAATCACCAATTAGTGAGCAGAGTGAATATGAAAATGTGTTCTGCTACTGAAGGGTTTAAAAGAGTTAATTTGAAGATTTTAGCTGTTATTTTCACCGTCTATGGAGGTCAGAAGATTAATAGCCAGAGTATTCACTGTTTTAATCCCCCACATAAGTTTCTGAAGCTGTATAAAATCACCAATTAGTAAGCAGAGTGAATATAAAAATGTGTCCTGGTACTGAAGGGTTTAAAAGAGTTAATTTGAAGATTTTAGCTGTTATTTTCACCGTCTATGGAGGTCAAAGATTAATAGTCAGACTCCTCACTGTTTTAATCCCCCACATAAGTTTCTGAAGCTGTATAAAATCACCAATTAGTAAGCAGAGTGAATATAAAAATGTGTCCTGGTACTGAAGGGTTTAAAAGAGTTAATTTGAAGATTTTAGCTGTTATTTTCACCGTTATTTTCACCGTTCTGATTGCTCCACTATGCTACACACATTGCATTACGTACACTCATTATTTACTTTTACTATTTGTTTATCATGTAAGAGGAAGAAACTGGCAAAGGGAAATGGAAAGAATGAAAAAAAAAACCCAGTTAGTTGCCAGTTGCCGCTAATAATTGTTGATCTTAAGGAATTTCTTCGTTTTTTGGTGTATTTTACTGCTTATATTTTTGGTTAGGTTATATTAAATGGTTGAGATCATTTCACGCTGTAATGATCTAATGGTGGTGTTTTCCTCTCTCCTGCACAAGATAAGATACGATGAAAAATAACATAAAATAAGATGAAATGATAAAAGATAAGGTAAAATAAGGTAAGATAAGATGAAATAATGCAAGATAAGATAAGAATAAGTTAAAGTAAGATAAGATAAGGTTTATTTATTTGTCATATTGCTGTACAGTGATCACAATTTTATCTGGCAAATAGATTCCAAAAATAAAAGGAGCGAAAGATAAAAGATTGAATATATGAATGAATAAAGCAAAAAAATGAGATAGAGTATGTAAATAAGATAATGAAGAAAATTGAATGAATAAATAAACTTGTGTCCTGTTGGGTTTTGTTCTTCATTATCTTACTTCTTTCTTTTCTTTCATTATTTGTTTGTTTTGTTTACTTCTTAATTCTTCATCCCTTTAATTTATGTGCATTTATTCATTTGTCTATCTATTTATATCTTGTTTTCTTACTTTTCTTTTCTTTTATCATGTGTTTTTTTCATCTCTTATTTTCTATGTATTTGATTATTCACTTTTTTGTTTATAATTACACATTTACTTATCTATTTTACTTATCTATCTATTTATTATCTTATGTTCATCTCATCCTGTCCACCACCACCACCACCACCACCACCACCATTCCCTTCTTTATCTTCTATTTCCTTTCTCCATTTCATTCGTATCGTTTGCAGTTTCTTCGTTTTTTCTTCACGCTAATATTTTTCCTCCAGAGTTTCTATTTTCACTTCACTAACCTGATTTCATTTAATTATCGTCATTATTGTTTGTTTATTATTAGTCTTTTTTCTTTTTTTTTACCTGCAATTTATTTTGAAGTGTTTAAATAAGTTATGAATTTCTTTCCTTACCAGAGATATATATGTTTTTTTTTTCACATAATCCTCCTCCTCCTCCTCCTCCTCCTCCTCCTCCTCCTCTGCTCCTCCTGCTTCTCCTCCTCCTTCTAGTCCTTCTCCTTCTTCTTCTTCTTCTTCATCTTCTCCTCTTTCTTCTTTTTCTTTTCTTCTTTTTTTTTCTTCTCCTCCTCCTCCTCCTCCTCCTCCTCCTCCTCCTCCTCCTCCTCCTCCTCCTCCTCCTCCTCCTTCTCCTCCTCCTCCTCCTTCTCCTCCTCTTCTTCTTCTTATTCTTCCTCTTCTTCTTTTCTTCTTATTCTTCCTCTTCTTCTTTTTCATTTTTCTTCTTCTTCTTCTTCTTCTTCTTCTTCTTCTTCTTCTTCTTCTTCTTCCTCTTCCTCTTCCTCCTCATTATGTCCAGAAAGTCAAGGTAATAATTTGTAACACATCTCCTATCCAACAATTTATTTCCCTCTCCCCCCAAAAAAAAAAAAAAGATTTCCCCATTTCTCTTTGTTTTCCATTTTTTTTTTCCTTTTTTCCCCTCGTTTTATTTTGGCGTTTTCTTTTCTCGTTTCCTTTTCTCGTTTTTTTTTTTTTTCGTTATTACCAATGTCTCTTCCTCCTCCTCCTTCTCCTCCTCCTCCTCCTCCTCCTCCTCCTCCTCCTCCTCCTCCTCCTCCTCCTCCTTCTCCCCACTATTCTTACCTTATCTCTCTCACTAACTTCTCTAATTTCTTGCTCCTCCACCTACTTCCTCCTCCTCCTCCTCCTCCTCCTCTCTCTCTCTCTCTCTCTCTCTTATCATCGAGATCCACCTTCACTTAATTTTCGTCCCTGTCCTCTTCTCTCCACCACCAGCACCACAATCTCCTCCTCCTCCTCCTCCTCCTCCTCCTCCTCCTCCCCCATAAACCAGCGGGAACACGCTCCGCAAGACTCAAGACGTAACTGCCGGTAAGGAATTGCAATGTTCAACCAAAAACCTAAGTCACCCATTAATTCCCAAGCGGGCGGGTCGACGTTTTCTGTCAGGTTTGGTGAGTCAGTCGTAGAAAATGGGAAGTCATCTCCTAAAACTTGTCCACCCCCACTACCCCGCCCGCCACCCAAGCCGCCGCCGCCCCCCCTCCACCCCACAGCCTTCCCGTACCCGCCGTTCTCGTCCTCGTAAAATGTGATTGTAGTGGGTGTGCTTGTAGAAAACGGTGTGCTTATAGAAAACGGTGTGCTGGTTGGAGGGGAAAAATTATGTATATTTTTTTTTTTTATTGATTTTTGATTGATATATTTTTTTTATATTTGAGTATCTTTGTGAGCGAGTTTGTTTATTTTTGTTTTTTTTTCTTTTTGTTAGTTTTTTTTTAATTTGTTGATTATTATTGTTATTATTATTATTTTTGTTATTATTATTATCAGTAGTAGTAGTAGTAGTAGTAGTAGTAGTAGTAGTAGTAGTATCATTATCATCATTATTACTATTCCATTAATATTTCCTTGCTGAATAAAATTGAAAAAAAAGTCAATAATTTCTTAATGTTTCATACTTTTCATTTATTTGTCTATTCAGCATTTCAATAATAAATTTCTCTGTTTATTTGTTTACAGCTTCACATTGACACTTGTTTATTTATTTATTTATTCACTTCATTTTATTTCAATCCACATATTAATTTCTCTTTTTCTTATTTATATGAGTCACTTAAATTAATCACCCGAGAATTTCCTTTTTTTCCTTTATATTTTTCTCTTGCCGCTTTGTTTATTTACCTTTTTTTTTTTTTTTATCATTGCAAGCGTGTGTTGTGAATTTATTGTAATTATCAGTCATATTTTTTGTTTCGCATCTGTGTGAATGTGTGTTCAGTTTTTTTGCCCGCTGAAATTACACCACGTGACAAGACACAGAATTTACAATGCGTTATGTTCCTGACTTGCTAATTTATGTGTGTGCGTGCGTGTGTGTGTGTGTGTGTGTGTGTGTGTGTGTGTGTGTGTGTGTGTGTGTGTGTGTGTGTGTGTGTATATCGTCTCTCTCTCTCTCTCTCTCTCTCTCTCTCTCTCTCTCTCTCTCTCTCTCTCTCTCTCTCTCTCTCTCTCTCTCTCAAATCAGTGTTTAGGGTACGAAAATGAGTTTAACCTTAATATCCTAATGCTTGCAAGGACTAATCTCTCTCTCTCTCTCTCTCTCTCTCTCTCTCTCTCTCTCTCTCTCTCTCTCTCTCTCTCTCTCTCTCTCTCTCTCGTGGAAATGAGATAATTCGGTTCCAATAATTTTTACAGCCAAAGCACACACACACACACACACACACACACACACACACACACACACACACACACACACACACACACACACACACACATGATCTATCTCATATGATAATTATGATATTCACATTAATAATTTCAAATTGCCTTTATATATATATTTTTTTTTTATTGCTGGTTCATTTGGCAGCTAAATAACAGCTTCTATTAAGAGTGCTCGCGCTGCTGCTGTTGTTCTATTGACAATGATAACAGTTTAAGCAATAATGACAACGATGATGATGATGATAACAATGATAATGACAACACTGATGATCGTGATTATAAAACTTTGCTGAGGTAAATGCCCGGCTCCGTGTTTCATTTTCCAAGGACATATTGTTATCATTACAAACTACAGCGCTATTAATATATTGCTAAACATTTGCCAGTTTAATGTATTGAGTTTGGGCTGCGCGAAATTAATTTATGCAAGTACACGGCAGTATTAAAAATTCTCTTTGTGTGTTTGTCTGTCTTCTGTGTCACTCGAGCCATTATGTAACATCCATTTGTTGTTATCTGTTTTTTTTCTATTTTCATGTCTATTTGTGTATAAATTTCATGAGTATTGTTTTTAATGTGATTCTCTCTCTCTCTCTCTCTCTCTCTCTCTCTCTCTCTCTCTCTCTCTCTCTGTTAATTCCTCATTTTTTGCATTTAGTGGTACGTTTGTCTGTCTCTCCGTCTCTCCTCTTTTCTGTCTGTCTGTTTGAGTGTCTGTTTATCTATTTACCGTTTTGTCAGTTCAGTCTGTGGTTTTCTCTTCGTATTACTTTATCTTTCTGTATTTCAACATTTCTTCTCTCTTATTTCTGTCTTTGTGTCTACGTGCCTGTGTGTCTGTCTCTCTGTCTGTCTCTCTGTCTGTCTCTCTGTCTGCCTGTCTGCCTGTCTGTCTGTCGTTTTCCAAGTAAAGAGAACCCACATGAAATAATAAGAGACTAGAATAAAGAGGGAAAGAGAAGGAAGGAATAAAATGAGGGGAAAGGAAAGAGATCATTTGTATCTCTTCTCTAATTTCCCTTATCTTCCCTCTCCCCATCTTTACTACCCTGTCATCACTTCACCATTTCCCTTCAGTTACCCTTGAGTCAGGTACAGTGCCCTTCCTTCCTTCCCTTCCCTCTCCCTTAAGCACTCCTCTCCCCTCACGCTCTTTTAACCCTATATTTCCCCTTTCCTCCCTTTTCCATCCCACACAACAAGTCCCTCCCCTTCATAAGCTGCTTCCTTTAACCTCTTCCCTCCTCCTCCTCCTCCTCCTCCTCCTCCTCCTCCTCCTCCTCCTCCTCTTCCTCTAAGCTCCAGAACTCCAGCCCTGAGCAGTCTTATGGCCCAGCTCGATGATTTTTGTCGAGTTACCCCTATAAAGTTTTCTCTCGCAAGTTTGATTAAAGTTTGTAATAGGCAAAGAAAACGGGCGATGGTTGGATGATTACTTTTAACATTTTTTTTACTTTTTATTATTTTTTGTGTATTTCTGTTGTTCAGTTTTGTTGATTTATTCATTTTTTTCTATTTTACTTATTTTACTACTGGGAAAATGAAAAAGAAAGAAGTGATCAGTGTTTTTTTTTTTCAATTTCTATTTCTTCTTATTACTACTACTACTACTACTACTACTACTACTACTACTACTACTACTACTCAAGACGGGAAACTGACTTATTAACACATCCTTCAATGAGAGAAAAGATGAAAAAAAGGGAGAAAAAAAGAGAAAATGAAGAAAAAGAATTGAGAGAAAGAAAACGAGAAAAAATAAATTAAACCAGATACATAAAACAAAAAAAAGAAAAAAGAATAAAAAAAAAACATTGAACCAGCAACAAACAACCCCCAAAAAATGAGAACCACACAAAATAAAAAAAAACAAAATCTCACAAATAAAAAAAACACACAAATAATAAATAATGAAATGATAAAAAAAAACTAAAAGAAGAGAAGGAGAACCATTGAACCAGCAGCAAAGAACCACTAAGGGGGAGGAGAACCAGCAGAGTGAGCAGAGGTATGGGAGAACCGGTCGATAGGCAGCTAACTCATTCGTCGAGTTTGCAAAGGACAGTTCTGGTAGGTCTGTGAACCGTACAGACATCGATTGAGGGGAGGAAGGGAGCATAGAGCAAAGGGGAAACATAAGGAAATGAAGAGGGGAAAGAGGGGAAAGAGGAGAGTGGAAGGGCAAAGAGAAGGTTGAGGATAAGGGAAATGAAAGAGGGAAATGGAGAAGAGGAAAAAAACAAAAGTGGAAGAGGTTTAGAGGGAAATAAAAGAGAACGAAGAGGGGAAAGAGGAAAGTAGAAGGGGGAAAGAGGAGGTTAAGAGGAAAACCAAAGAGAAATTGAGAGTAGAAAGAGGAAATGTAAGATAAGGGGAAAGATAAGGAAAGAGGAGAAAGGAAACATGAGAAAAGAGGGGAAAAAGGAAACATAAGGAAATGAAGAAGGAAAGAGGAAATTGACAGGGGAAACAGAAGGTTAAGAAAAAAAGGGAAAATCAAGAAGAGAAATAGAAAAGTGGAAGGGGAAATAGAAGGTTGAGAGGGGAAACATGGAGAAATAAAGAGGGGAAAGAGGAAACTAAAATTATAGAAGAGTAAATGAAAGAAATAGGGAGGGAAAACAGGAAAGTGAAAAGAGAAAGGGGATTAGAGGAAAAGCAAAAGAAAATAAAGAAAGGAAAGAGGAAAGTAAGAGGGGAAAATGGTTTAGAGTGGAAACAGAGGGAAATTTGCATAAAGAGGGAAAGAAGAGACATAAGGAAAGAGGGGAAAGAGGATATATAGGGAAACAAAGAAGGGAAAGAGGAAATTGTAAGGGGAAAAGGAGGATTCAGAAGGGAAATAAGGAAATAGAGATGAGAAAGGAAGTGGAAACAGAAAGAGAGGAATTAGAGAGGAAACAAAAGGGAAAAAAGAGGGAAAGAGGGAAAGAAAAGGAAAAGAGACGCCATAAAGAAAAACACAGGGAAATAAATACGAGAAATAGAACAGGAAAGAGAAAAAAAAAAAAATAAAGAAAAATTAAGAAAAGAAAAAAAGAGGGAAGGAAAATTAGAAGATGGGAAAACAAGGGAAAATAAAAGAGATGAAAAAGAAAATGGAAAGAAAAACAGACTTGAAATTAAAAGAAACAGAAATAAACAGGAAAAATAAAATAAGTAAAGGAAAAAAGAGAGTGTATAGGAAAAAGAGGGAAAATGGAGAGGGAAAAGAAAAGGTGAAAGGGAAAACAAAAGAAAATAAATAGGAGAAATAGAAAGGAAAGGGGAAAAGAGGGTAAAGAGAAGAGTAGAGGGAAATTACGAAAGGGAAATAAAGACTATAGAGAAAAAAAGGCGAAAGGAAAAGGGAAAAAAGGAAAACATAGAGGAGGGGGCAAGAAAAAGGAAATGAGCGTAAAAGGAAAGGAGGAAAAGGAAAAGCACAAGAAATGAAGAAGGAAAAAGGAAGAAGAAGAAAAGGGAAAGAAATGAAGAAAGAAAAAGAAGAAAAGGAAAGAAATGAAGAAGGAAAAAGAAGAAAAGGAAAAGAAATGGAGAAAGAAAAAAAGAAAAGGGAAAGAAATGAAGAAAAAGAAAAACAAGAAAGAAAGGAGGATAGAAAGAAAGAAGAAAAAGAAAAGGGAAAGAAATGAAGAAGGAAAAAGGAAAAAAGGTAAAGATTGAATTGAGAGAAGGAAAAAAAGGAAAAAAATCTGAAGGTACAAGAAAAATAAGGATTGAAAAGGAAAGCAAAAAAAAAAAGGAAAAAGGGGAAAAAGAGGAAAGCAAAGAGATTTTAAGAAGGTAAAAGGGAAAAAAAGGAGGAAAATGAAAAGGAAAATTAAAAGGAAACATCAGATTAACATATTTATAGGAGAATTTTCAGGTTAGATTGAGTATCCATGACAATGTGTGTGTGTGTGTGTGTGTGTGTGTGTGTGTGTGTGTGTGTGTGTGTGTGTGTGTGTGTGTGTGGTGCATTTTCATTATTTTTTTTCTCATTTTCCAAGAGTGAGAATTAATAATATATGTTAATCGTGTCTTTTCTTCCATTACTTTTTATTTACTTATTCATATATTTAGTTATTCATTCATTCATTTATTTATTTACTTATATTTATTTATTTATTAATTCATTTATTTACCTATTTATTTATTTATTTATTTATTCTCTTTAGTCCCCCATATTTTGATCTTTTAACAGAAAACGGGAACTTTTTTTTTCTTTCTTGTTCTATTCTGATATTTTAATTACAGAATGTATTAGAAAGCTTTTGTTCCCTTATTTTGTGCATATTAAAGAGGAAAATACTCTCTCTCTCTCTCTCTCTCTCTCTCTCTCTCTCTCTCTCTCTCTCTCTCTCTCTCTCTCTCTCTTGTTATCTCTCTCCCTTTGCTCTATCTGTCTATCTATCTGTCATTCATCCGTCATTCACATACCTCCTTACTCTCCAAACTCTCTCCTTTCCCTCTCCCTCTCCTCCTCCACTCTTCCTCCTCCTCCTCCTCCTCCTCCTCCTCCTCCTCCTCCTCCTCCTCCTCCTCCTGGACTTCCAAACCTTCTGGAAACAACTAAACAATGCTAAGAACTCTAGCGGAACACCCCAAACCACGGTCGACATTCCTCAATCACACACACACACACACACACACACACACACACACACACACACACACACACACACACACACACACACACACACACACACACACACACACACACACACACACATAAGGGTTGTGAAAAATCTGATTTATTTTTTAATACGAATTTTGTGTATTGATATTATTTGTTTTATGTTTTATGTTTTATTTATTTATTTATTTATTTATTTTTTTTTTTTTTTTGGTTGTTTTTGCGGGGTTATTTGAAGGAGGTGACTGGCTGTGTATCTGGATAGGTTATTGGTGGGTTGATGGGGAGAAAGCCTTATACTCTACTAATTCTTTGTCATTATGCCTTTATCTATTTGTCTATTTATTCATTTATTCATTTATCTATTTTTTTTTATATTGGTCGGATTTCAGTGTGTTAGTCTATGGTATGTGGGAGAAACCTTATATTGTTCTATTTTATCTCATTTTTTACTAATTTCCAGGCAAAGGTGAGTGGGTGGGAGGAATCTTCTACCTTGATATCCCATATTTTTTCTTATTTTCAGTTGAGAATAGATGAATATGTAGGGTTTTTTTCTGTATTATTTATATTTTTGTGTTTTCCAGTTAAAGATTTGTGGGATGATGGGGAGGATGTCTTATACTTTGCTATCCAATCTTTCTTTCATATGTTTTTAGTAGACTTATATGTGAATGGGTGGGGAGAAGTCATTTATTGTGCTACCTTGCTTTGTTTATCTGTTGGTTTGACTTGAGAGTGTGTAGGTGGGTGGGGAGGAGCCTTGAGCAGTTCTATTTTATATTTAACTTGTGTATTTCAAGTCTGTGCAAGATATAAAAGTTTGTTTCCTTTTTATTATATTCTTCCACGTGAGTTTAAAAAAATCTAAGAGAGTTGGAGACGAAAGTGGGAAAATAGAGAAAATTAATTCTGAAGTTTGCCAAAGGTATGAAAATGAAGAGAATAAAAAAAGAAACTGAATAAATATAACGAAAACAACAATAAAAAAATAGATAAATAACATGAAGGGGAATTTTAAAAAGAGTTGACAGATTTAGTTTCTATTTGGCTGGTTTGTGGTCTGTGGGCTTTTCTGGGAGGAGACACTTGCGAACCTGATGCCTTTATACCCAGCCACACTCTTATTTGTTGGCTCCAGTCTTTTGTCAGTGAAGGAAATACTAGGAAGCGTCATGAGTTTATTTCCAGACTTTGATATTTTTTGTCAAGTTTTCATCATTCTTTCACACACACCCCACACACACATACACCCACACACACGCACACACATACATCCACACACACACCCACACACACACTCATGTACTTGTCAGATGCCCACATCATAAGTGAAATGTGAGAAATATGAAGAAACAAGAAATAAAGAAATATGGACTTATGATAGTTCGCCAGTATGCGGTGTGTAGCCGTATCCAGCCATAAAAGAGATTAGGAAGGGCAGGAAGGTCAAAAGGAAACATTTAATGACCCAGGCCAGTTGACCCAGGGCAGCTCGGGCAGATATATATAGCCCAGGTCAGGTAAACATTCTGTGGTGTTGTTGTCGTTCTTGGATGTTGTTCATACCACACGGGGAGTTCACGTGAGCTTGTACTTGATTGGTGAACGGTACATTCTGAGGGGTGTGTTGTGTGGGTCAAGACACGCCCCCATAAGTTCCTGAAGGAAATTGTAGAGGATTGGGGCAGAGAGAGAGAGAGAGGAAGCAGAGAGGACAACCGCGGCTCTAAGCGGGCCACCCTCGGCTGCATAGCTGAGGGCGGCGTTTTGTACTTCATATATAACCAGTAAGTGGAGCTATAAGTTGCAATGCAGTCTTTTGAGGTAAATTAGAATGGAGGAGGAATCATGATAGGAGGTTTAGGTATTATGTGGTATTAGTTTATTATGGTTTATGTGTTTGTACTTTGGTTCATAATGACGTCGTTATATACTTGCGTTTTCATCTATGAGTAAGGGAATTTGTATACGGCTACCTACGTATGTGCATGTGTGTTGCTCTGACGAATAAGTTACATAACATATTTACTAGTGTGTAATTGTGTACGAAGTTAACGTGGTTCCATGTATGGGTACCAAGAGAAAGAGATTACTTGTGGGAAGTCACTTGTGTGGAAATATCAATATTTGTCATTATATTTCGGTGGTGTTACGTTGTCATTTTGTTGAACGGAGTCAGGTAATTATATGTGTATGGTAATATATTTGGTGGTACGTCACGTGGTTGCTTGCATTCATGTACCAAGTCAAGGTCATTCTTACACGGGTAGCTGGGAAAAAAGGGGTAATATCGCACGCACTACATATGAGATTTACTGATAAATAAAGCACCGTGTTCAGATATTGTAATACGTTATGAAGATATAGTGGATGATGTTTGAAGTGAAATCCGTTCTGATGTGAGAATATGTGCGAGATTAAAGTAATTCTTATGGATGTTTGTAAGGGAAATTGTAGTAATTTTGTAGTGGAGAAGACAAAAGAAGGAGTTTTGATTGTTACTTGTCGGCGCCGTATCGAACATCTTATGTATAGATATTATTTTTGTTAATTAAAGATAGAAAAAACCTTTGACTGTGTGTAACCAGCAGCTAGAGAATTTGTGCAACGTCGTGCAACAGCTCGGATCACGACATACTAATATTCTGCCAAAGATAGTTCTCGGCATCTCACCGTGCACTTTTGGCAACTTAAAATGCCATGTAATATTAAATTGTAAATAAAAGAAAAATTAAGATAAACACTCTTTCCTCTCCTCTCCTCTCCTCTCCTCTCCTTTCCTCTCTTCTTCTCTCCAAAGTACTCCTAACTTTTATCTCCTTCCTCTCTTCTTTCCTTCTTTTTTTTTCCTTTTCTTTATTTAGGTAAGTTCTTATAGAGTGAAGTGCTTCGTTCTTGCCCACAATTCCTTGCACCAAATGTGTGTGTGTGTGTGTGTGTGTGTGTGTGTGTGTGTGTGTGTGTGTGTGTGTGTGTGTGTGTGTGTGTGTGTGTGTTCTTCTTTTGTATTAGTTCGTTTCACACACATGACACACACACACACACACACACACACACACACACACACACACACACACACACACACACACACACACACACACACACACACAGTCACTCACACAAACACGAGTCTTCTATTCAAAGCCAAGCAATATAAAGAATATTCAGGCCATTCCAGATTCCAAATGTCAGATTCCTACTCAGATTTCTGATGCAATAACCTTCCTAAAGATTTGTTTGTAAGAAATCCAGAGCTATTTCCGAGTAGAAGGAAGAGAGAGGGAGAGGGAGGGGGAGAGGGAGAGAGAGAGAGAGAGGAGGGAGAGAGTGGGGAGAAGTGAGGGAGGGAGAGAGAGGAGAGGTGAGGTGTGAGGGAATTTTGAAAGCATTGAGAGTGAAATGACAGGAGAATTGACCTTGTGTAGAAAAGGAGGAGGAGGAGGAGGAGGAGGAGGAGGAGGAGGAGGAGGAGGAAGAAGAAGAAGAAGAAGAAGAAGAAGAAGAAGAAGAAGAAGAAAGAAGAAGAAGAAGAAGAAGAAGAAGAAGAAGAAGAAGAAGAAGAAGAAGAAGAAGAAGAAAAAAGAAGAAGAAGGAGAAGGAGGAAGAAGGAAAGGAGGAGGAGGAGGAGGAGGAGGAAGGAAGGAAGGAAGAACAAGAACAAGAACAAGACAGAAAAAAAAGAAGAAAAATATGAACAAGAATATCACAGAAGAAGAAGAAGAAGAAGAAGAAGAAGAAGAAAGAAAGCAAGAAAAAGTAAAATATAGAAAAGATAGATAAAAGTTTGAGAAGAAGAGAACAATGAAAAAAGAAGAAAAGAAGAAGTAGAAATATGGAAAAGAAGATTTAAGACGAAGATAGAGAAAGAAGAGAAAAAGGAAAAGAAGAAGGGAACTAAATAAAGACTGAAAGAAAGATAGATAAGGAGAGGGAAAAAAAATAATAGAAAGAGAAAGAAAAGAGATAGAATAGGATAGAAAGGAAAGAGAAGAAGGAGAGAATGAAGAAGATAAAGATGAGGAAGAAAAGGAGAAAATTGAAAAAGAAAAAAAGAGAAGAGAGAGAAAGAGATAGCGAAACCAGAATAAAAATAGGAAAGAAGAGGAATGGAAAAAGAAAGTGGGGAAAGAGTAGAAAAGAGGAAATTATAAGAACAGAAATGAGAGAACCCGGAAATACAAAACAAAAATAAAAGAATGAAAAGGAAGACGAAAAGAAATGAGAAAGAGAAAAGGTGGAAGAGGAGACGAAGTAAAAGGAGGAACCAAAGAAAAAAAGGTAAAAAAGGAAAATGGAACACGAAAAAAAGTGAAAAACAAAAGTGGAAGAGGAGATGAAAAAAAAATGATGAACAGGAAGAAAAATGGGAAGGAAATTGAGGACATAGGCAGAAAAAATGAGAGAGAGAGAGAGAGAGAGAGAGAGAGAGAGAGAGAGAGAGAGAGAGAGAGAGAGAGAGGGGGGATAACACTCTCTTCACCTGTAATTCACACCTTCCTAACAGAGTTAATTAAATCCTCACAACAAATGCACAAAAAAAAAGGAGAAAGTGAATTAGAGAAAGAAAAAAATTGAATAAATGAAATAAAGACAGATAGAGCATAAAGTGTGAAGAGAAGTGTTATTGTGTTAAAAGCTCTCTCTCTCTCTCTCTCTCTCTCTCTCTCTCTCTCTCTCTCTCTCTCTCTCTCTCTCTCTCTCTTCTTTCACATGGTTTTCTTTCTCTTTTTCCTCACGTTTTCTGTCTTTTCTTTATCTTTCTTTAGTTTTTATCTTATTTTCTCTTTTTTTCATTTTTTCCTGTTAATCTTGTTTATTTTTCCATTTTCTTTCTCTTCTTATTTGGTTCACGTCTTGTTTTTTTTCTCTTTTTCTTCCATTTTCTCTTTTAATTTGTCTTTTTTTGTCTTTAGTCTTTTTTTCTCTTCCTCTTGTTTCTTTTTTATCTTTTCCTTTTTTTTCTTTTTTTTCTGGCCAAACTTTCTCTCGACTTAAATCTTTTGCCACCACTGACCTCCATACCAGCTGGGGAGAGGTTTGTGTGATACATCTCTCTCTCTCTCTCTCTCTCTCTCTCTCTCTCTCTCTCTCTCTCTCTCTCTCTCTCTCTCTCTCGTTTTATTTGCATTTTCTCAAATTTTGTTGCTTTATTTTTGCTGACTCAGGTTAGAATTAGTTTTTAGGGCTAACTCTCTCTCTCTCTCTCTCTCTCTCTCTCTCTCTCTTTACGTTAACTCTGATAGATAGATAGATAGATAGATAGATAGGTAGGTTAGGTGAAGTAATACAGCAACAGCAACAGCAGAATAAGGAGAAATGGTGGAGGAGCAGTGACGGAGAGTGAGTGAGCTCGGCCACTAATACTTCATCCCCACAAAGGCGGTGTCGCGGAGGCGGGATCTGGGCAGCTGATTAAGGAGATAAATTAGATCATTCTCGCTACTCCACGCCCGACACGTTGCGAGGAGAGGTGCACGCCAAGAGACAGGTTGGCAAGACAGGATAGGCAGAAGATAGGAAGATAAATAGAGAGACAGACAGTAAGACACGGAGAGAAAGATAAATAGATAGGCAGAAAGACAGGAGGACAGGGATGAATGGAGACAGAAAAACAAAGATAGGACAGGAAGATGAATAGAAAGACAGAAAGACAGGACAGAAAGATAAATAGAGATAGAAAAACAAAGATAGGATAGAAAGATAGAAAAAAAGAAAGTTAAATAGACAGACAGGTAGACAGAAAGACAAGGGAATTGAACGATAAATAAACAGACAGACAGGTGGACAGGAAAATAAATGGAAAGAAAGGAAGACAGAAAGACAGGTGGGCAGAAAGATAGATAAAAAGACAGGAAGGCAGAAAAACAAGAGGACAGAAATATAAATAGACAGATAGACAGAAGGAAAGATCTATCTATACATTTGCCTATCTACATATCGTCAATTTATCTATCTATCTATTTCTATCTATTTATCAGTCTATCAACTAATTTATCTACAGCAGGACAGAAAGTAAAATAAATAAAAATCAGATAGACAGAGAGACACGTTTATCTATGCAACTATCAATCTATCCCTGGAAAATCTATCTTTCTATCTATCAACCAGTCTATCTATCTTTACATCCACCTGTCCCTACATCTATCTATCTATCTATTGATCTATCTCTTCATCAATCAACCAGACCTAACCTAACTTAACCTGACCTTTATTTTATGTAAGAGTAGGAATCTGAGCAAGAGCAATCTAAACAACTAAATAAAAAGGACCACTTAGATGCCATTTCCCGAGCAGGTCTGAGAGAGAGAGAGAGAGAGAGAGAGAGAGAGAGAGAGAGAGAGAGTTAGCCAAAAAAAGGGTATAAATGTCTTGATACCTCTTTCTTAAATTACTTATCTATCTAATTACCTATCTATCTGTCTATCTATCTATCTATCTATGTATCTATATCTATCTCTCTCTAGCAATCTATCTGTCTATCTATCTATCTATCTATCTATCTATCTATCAGCCAAACCTAACCAAACCTAACCTAACCTAACTAATCTCTAAAAACACCCCTACGTACTCGCGCCCCTCTCCTATCACCTATGCCCATAAATCCAGCGTTCTTTTAACCCTCCCTATGGACTCAGCACTAACAACATGATTAATGAGTCCATCCTATTCATCCACCGCCATATATCACCTCTACCGCCTTCCTATACCTTTAATTAATCCACGCGCAGCACTCTTAGAAGGACACACATTTCTGGCATGTGGTGAGGTGAAAGAGTAGTACAGGTGTGGTACTAACAGGTAAAGTGGAAAGTAAAGAGACAAATGTTATAGGGAAAAAGTAGAAAGGGGTAAAAATTGACTTCCACACGCAGAACTAGTGGAAATAAACACACAGTTGGCGTATGTGGTGAGGTGAAAGAGAGGTACAGGTCTGGTGCTAGCAGGTGAAATGCACAGTAAAGAGACAAGGTGTGTTGAAAAGAGACAATATGAGTGCAAAAGTAGAAAAGGCGAGTAATGAAATATATATATAAAGAAGTGTACAAATGAGAAGATGAAGGAGAGAGTGTAGAAATGAAATAAAAAAAAAAGTACATATTTTGGATGGAAAGTGAAGTAACAAACACTATAGAAAAAGGAAGAGAAGAAAAAGAACTAGAAGAAAGAGAACAAAGAAGACGAAGAAGGAAAGAAGAATGAAAAAATAGAAGAATAAGGAGATGGAGGAGGAGATGGAAGAAAAAAAAAGAAAGAACAAAAACTACGTAGAACAAGAAAACGAAAAGAATGAAAGAGAAGAGAAGAAGAAAGAAGGAGATGGAAGGAGAAGAGAGAAAGAACACGAACAAGAACAAGATGAGAAAGAGAAGGAAGAGAAGAAGGAGGAGGAAGAAGAAGAGGAGGTAGAAGGAGAAGAAAGAAGAACAACAACAAGATGAGAAAGAGAAAAAGAAGAGGAAGAAGGAGGGGGAATAGAAAAAGGAGAAAGAGGAGGACGAGGAGGAGGAGGAGGAGGAGGATAAAGAAGGAAACACCGAAATATAATTAACAGGAAGTAAGAGCAGAGATAGACAAAGAAAGGAGACAAAGGTGAACGGATGATAAAAAGAGAGAGGAAGGAAAATGTGGAAAAGCTCTCTCTCTCTCTCTCTCTCTCTCTCTCTCTCTCGTGTTTCCATTCACTTATTCATCTATTTACGTATTTATTCACTTCTCTATCCATTCATTCTTTCTTTCATTCAAATACGTAGCAAAAATATAAAAGATTGACTTGTTTCTCTTTATTCATTATTTAGCGTCATATTATCCATTTTCTTTTCATTTATCCATTTTCTTTTACTTCTGTTTTTCTTTACTTTTTTTTTTTTCTTTTTCATTTTTTTTTTTTTTTTGCTGATTAAGTTGATAATTATTTTTTTTCCTTTTGTTTTGTTTTCTTTATTTTCTGAGTTATTCTTCTTTTATTACTAGTTTTCTATTTTTTTTCTTTCTTCTTTTCTTTCTTTCTTTCCCTCTTTCTTTCTTTCTTTTTTTTCTTTCTTTATCTATTTATTTATTGGTATTTATCTCCTCTATTTCTTCATTTATCTTTTCATTCTACAATTTCTCAGCCATTTCTTTCTTTTTTGGTCTCACTTTTTTTTTTCTTTCCTTCTCTCTTTCTTTCTTTCTTTCTTTCTTTTCTTCTTTTTATCTCTAATTAGGTTCTACCATTTTTTATTTTGCTTTCAGTGCACTCTTAATTCTCTCACTCTCTCTCTCTCTCTCTCTCTCTCTCTCTCTCTCTCTCTCTCTCTCGTATCTCCTTCGTAAAAAGCGCAAGGGAAGAATTAGCGCAGAACATTATTGAGTTTCTTGCGCATTTTAGAGATCATAGCGGGATCTTTGCGCCAGGAACGAATGGTACTTCTCTCTCTCTCTCTCTCTCTCTCTCTCTCTCTCTCTCTCTCTCTCTCTCTCTCTCTCTCTCGTCCTCGTATCGATATTTGTTAGTTTTCTTATTTCTTTTGTTTTTTTCTATTTCTTGTTATTGTGCGTCTCCGTTGTTGTTGTTATTGTTGTTGTTGTTGTTGTTGTTGTTGTTGTTGTTGTTGTTGTTGTTGTTGTTCTTTCTTTTGTTCTTCATCTTCATTTTCTTCTTTTCTCCATCTTTTTTTTCTTGTTTTTCTTCTTTTTCGTCTTGTTGTTGTTGTTGTTGTTGTTGTTGTTCTTCTTTTTCTTCTTCTTCTTATTATTATTATTATTATTATTATTATTATTATTATTATTATTATTATTATTATTATTATTATTATTATTATCATTAGTAGTAGTAGTAGTAGTAGTAGTAGTAGTAGTAGTAGTAGTAGTAGTAGTAGTAGTAGTAGTAGTAGTAGTAGTAGTGGTGGTAGTAGTAATGGTGGTAATAGTAGTGGTGGTGGTGGTGGTGTTGGTGGTGGTGGTGGCAGCAGCTGCAGTAAAGTTGTAGTAATACAATAAACTTTACAACTCCTCACCACACACACACACACACACACACACACACACACACACACACACACACACACACACACACACACACGCATCAAACATGACACATCCAACATTTTTTACACCCTTCTCGTGGTGGCGTTAAATCATTTTGTAATACTCTCTCTCTCTCTCTCTCTCTCTCTCTCTCTCTCTCTCTCTCTCTCTCTCTCTCTCTCTCTCTCTCTCTCTCTCGTTTAGAAAATGCGCATTGACAATTACCAGGAAACATTTCGCTCTCTCCTCTACCAATGACTTCTTGAGTAGTTTGTCTCCCAAGAGTTAGGAGGAGGAGGAGGAGGAGGAGGAGGAGGAAGAAGAAGAGGAGGAGGAGAACAAGAAGAAGAAGAAGAAGTAGTGGTAATGGTGGCTAA
This sequence comes from Portunus trituberculatus, assembly GCF_017591435.1. Lineage (NCBI taxonomy): Eukaryota > Metazoa > Arthropoda > Malacostraca > Decapoda > Portunidae > Portunus > Portunus trituberculatus. The sequence continues at coordinate 4,911,061 of NC_059264.1, read as the reverse complement.
TGAATGGTGAGAGAAAGTGGAAGTATAAAATAATTGTAAGGAGGAAGAGGAAGAGGAGGAGGAGGAGGAGGAGGAAGGAGGAAGGAAGAGTGGAAAAAGATAATGAAGAAAACTAGGAAGAGGAGGAGGAGGAGGGAGAAGAACAAGAACAAGAAAAGAAGTAATTGAAGTGAATGTGTGGAAATTGAAAAAGCAGTAACACAAATAAGGAGTAACAGAGAAAGAAAGAGGAAGAGGAGGAGGAGGAGAGAGGAGTAAGTGAAACGAAAGTGAGTAGACGAGAAAAGGAGGAGGAGAAAGAGGAGGAGGAGGAGGAGGAGGAGGAGGAGCAGAAAGAGGAGAGAGGGAGGAAGAGAGAACAGAAGGAGCAGGAAGAGGATGAACCAGAGAGAGAGAGAGAGAGAGAGAGAGAGAGAGAGAGAGAGAGAGAGAGAGAGAGAGAGAGAGAGAGAGAGAGAGAGAACAGAACAGAACAGACAGACAGAAAATGAAAGCTGGCAAAGTAAAGAAAATCCCAAAGGAGATAAGAGAGAGAGAGAGAGAGAGAGAGAGAGAGAGAGAGAGAGAGAGAGAGAGAGAGAGAGAGAGAGAGAGAGAGAGAGTATCGACATTTAGGAATAGAAGAGGCAACTTAAGATACAATAAATGTTTTTCTTGCAAAGTTTTGAGAAGTATTAGTTCCAGTTTCATTATCTCTCTCTCTCTCTCTCTCTCTCTCTCTCTCTCTCTCTCTCTCTCTCTCTCTCTCTCTCTCATTAAGGCCACAGAATTGCAGCAGTGAAGAATTTTGTTTCACAGTTTCCATTTACAACGCAAACCTCTGATGATAAGCCCCCCTCTCTCTCTCTCTCTCTCTCTCTCTCTCTCTCTCTCTCTCTCTCTCTCTCTCTCTCTCTCTCTCATTTATTCTCCTTATGTAATCACTGCATTTATTTTTCCTCTTTGTTTTTTTTTTTTTTCTTCATTTATTTTCCTTATCTTTCTTATTATTCTTTATTTTCCCTCCTCTTTTTCTATCTACATCATTTTACCTCAGTTTTATCTCTTTATTTCCCCTTTTTATCTTCCTCCACGACTATTTTCCTTCCCTTTTTTTCCCTCCTCTTCAATACACTTCCATATCTGTTTATTTCCACTGTTTTTTCCCCTCCTTGCATTTTTTCCCTCCACTTAAAGAGAGTTGAGGGGAAAAATGCGACAGGATGAGGGGAAAAACTTGTGGTTATTGCCTTGACTGTAAAAATAGAGAGAAAAAGAGAAAGAAAGAAAGAGAGAGAGAGAGATGGGAAAATATGTTACGAATGATACGAGAAGGGAAAAAAAATATCAAGGACGGAAACTTGAGGGTTTTTTTGGGGGGAAAAGAAAGATAGACAAATAAATTAACATGTAAATAGATAAATAAGTGAAAAGGTTAAAGAAAAAGGAAAGAGAGGGGAAATAAGTAAGAGGATGATACGAGAAGGGAAAAATGAGGAAAATTTGAGGGTTTTTGGGGAATATGGAGAAGGAAAGAGAAATAGGTAAATAAATGAATAAGTATGTAAATAAAGAAATAAATGAAAAGATAAAGAAAGAAGGAAAGAAAGAAGGGAAAATAGGTAAAGGGAAGATACGAGAAGGGAAAAAATTGAATGTTTTTTTTTTTTGGAGATGGAAAAGAAAGATAAATAAATAAAGAAAGAAGTGAACAGATAAAAAAAAGGTAAAAAAAAAGAAAGAAGGAAATAAAGATGGGAAAATAAGAAAAAGGATAATGAGAAGGAAAAAAAAAATAATGAGGGAAGTGAATATCAGGTTTTTACTAAGAATGGGAAAGAAAAAGAGAGATAGACAAATGAATAAATAAAAATAAACTAGTCAAATAAATAAATATAAATGAAATAATCTCTCTCTCTCTCTCTCTCTCTCTCTCTCTCTCTCTCTCTCTCTCTCTCTCTCATACTGATTAAACAGAAAACGCGTCCACTATCGAATATTCATGTCATTAATACTCGATTCATATGTGTGCAGAAAACGAAGGTGAACAAGAAAACGAGGATTTATTTATGGTAAACTTAACCAAAAAAGTAGCAAGCGGCAACTGGTGCGTGGAATTAGTGATGAGGGAATGATGAAGTGATGAAAATGATGTTGATAGTGAAAGTGGTGTTGAAATGTAATATGTTTGAATGATAGTGGTGATGCTAATAGTGGTAATGATGGTGGTGGTGGTGATGATGATGATGATGATGATGCTAATGATAATGATAATAGTAATAGTAATAATAATAATAGTAATAATAATGAAAATAATGATAATGATAATAATAATGGTAATGATAATAATAATAGAAATAAAGATAATAATAATAAAAACAATAATAATCATAACAAGAAGAAGAAGAAGAAAAGTAAGTAGAAAAAAGAAGAAGAAGAAGAAGAAGAAGAAGAAGAAGAAGAAGAAGAAATAATCACAATGATAAATAAATAAAGGCCTAAATGAAATATAAATTAAACAGAAACGATTTACTTGAAAAGAAAACACATAAAAGAGAGAGAGAGAGAGAGAGAGAGAGAGAGAGAGAGAGAGAGAGAGAGAGAGAGAAAGTAATACAAAAACTTTCTCAAAGGAGCAGGAGGAAGAAATGAACCAAAAAAGAAAAAGAAGAAAAATTTTTAAAGGCAAAGTTTGAGACAAAGAATATAATTGAAAAAAAAACAAGAAAATAAAACAAAAATAAATAGATAAGAAGGAAAACAAAGTATCAAAAATTGTGTATATTAAAAAACTTTGACAATTATACTTTGGAGAACAAAAAAAAAATAACTTAGAAAATATTAAAGACAAAATGGAGAGAAAGAAAATAATGACAATATGAAAAAGAAAAATGAAGACGAAGGAAGAAAAAAGATTAAATGGATGAAAAAATGAATAAAAAGGAAGAAAATGATGACAAATATGAAAAAAAATAAGATAAAGGAAGAAAAACAAGAAATGAACGAATGAATAATTAAAAAAAGGAAGAAATTAATGACAAAATGAAAAAAAAATGAGACAAGAGAAGAAAAACAAGATTAAATTGACGAGTTAAAGATTAAAAAAAAAGGAAGAAAATAAAAAAATAAGAAAAATAAGACAGGAAAAAAACAAGAAATGAATAAATAATTTTAGAAAAGGAAGAAAATTATGACTATATGAAAAAAGAAAAATAAGGAAAAGAAAAAAAAACAAGTAATGAAATAATAAACGATGAAATTAATGACAGTTTGAAAAAAAAAGAAGACAAAAGAAGAAAACTATTAAAAATGACGAGTAAATGATTGAAAAAGAAGAAAAAAACGACAATATGGAAAAGAAAAATAAAGCAACAAAAATAAGAAATTAATTAAATGGATGAGGAAAAGATGAAAAAAAAGTGAGAAAAATAATGACAATATTAAAAAAATGAGAAAGGAAGAAATTAATGAGAAATATAAAAAAAAGACAAAAGACGAAAGAACAATATTGAATAAAGAAGTAAAAGATGAAAAAAAGGAAGAAAATAATAATATGAAAGAAGAAAAAAGAAAAGAAAAGAAAAAAGACAAACGGACGAATAAATGACAAAGTGTAAATAGAAAAGAATAAAGAAATAAGAAAAATTATAAAAAAAGGACAAAGAAACAAAATGAAATAAGAAAAACAGAAAAAAATTACTGATGTTTGAAGGAAAAAAATAACAACAATAAATTTTAATGGTGAAGAAGAAACAATAAAACTGAGAATAAAAAGAAAGAGAATAAGATAATGAAGAGAAAAATAAATGAACGATATTGTAATTAGTGAAAACTGATGACAATAAAATTAACGAAAGGAAAAATAGAAGAATTAATTGATAAATGATAAAAGATAGAATAACAAGGAAAAGGTAAACAAGAAGGAATGGATAATAAAAAGGAGGAATAAAGAGAAAGAAAATTAAATAAATAGAAAAACTAGAAAGAATAAATGATGAACTAATAAAAAAAAGGATAAAGAGGAAAGGAAGAGGAGAAGTGATAAAGAATAAGAAAGAAATGAAAATAGAAAAGAATTGAATAAATATAAGGAATAGAAGAATTGATAGATAGGGGAAAAAGGAAAAAGGAAGAAAATAGGAAAAAAGAGAAAGGAAAAGGAAAAACACGAAAAAATAAAAATGAAGGAAAAGGAAAAGGAAGATAAAAGGAAAATTTTAAAGAAAAGGAAAAACAAAAAAGAGGCAAGAAAAGAAGAAAGGAAGAAAAAGAGGAAAAGAAAATGGAAAAGAAAAAGCAAAAACGGAAAAGAAAAAAGAAAAGGAAAACAAAGAGGGAGAAAAGAGGAAAATGGAAAAGAAAATAAGAAATGAAAAAAACGGAAAAATAAAAAAATTGAGGAAATTTGAAAAGAAAATGAAAAATGAAAAAGGAAAAAAAAGGAAAACAAAAGCAAAAATAAAAATAGAAGAAAATAGACAAAGAAGAATTTAGTGAAAG